>NW_017674524.1:0-14221 GCF_001879085.1 Nicotiana attenuata
TTATGAGTTCGAGCGAGGTCGTAACTTTAACGTTGTTGATTCGAACGAGGTAAATTTACTTTGCTTGGCGATGGCCGGGGACCGTTAGGGTGTAAATTCGAGAGAGGTCGAGTTGTAACCCGTTATGAGTTCGAGCGAGGTCAAGTTGTAACCCGTTATGAGTTCGAGCGAGGTCGAACTTTAACTTGTTGATTCGAATGAGGTCGAATTTTACTTTCGCTTGGCGATGGCCGGGGGCCGTTAGGGTGTAAATTCGAGCGAGGTCGAGTTGTAACCCCTTATGAGTTCGAGCAAGGTCGAACTTTTAATTGTTGATTCGAACGAGGTCGAATTTTACTTTCGCTTGGCGATGGCCGGGGGTCGTTAGGGTGTAAATTCAAGCGAGGTCGAGTTATAACCCGTTATGAGTTCGAGCGAGGTCGAACTTTAACTTGTTGATTGGAACGAGCTCGAATTTTACTTTCGCTTGGCGATGTGTGGGCTCGGTGAAGTGGTAAGAATGTTGCGTGCTGCCTTGTTTTTATTGGAGAATATTACTCGTTGCTGCATTGTTTATGGATGTGTCGGGGTGAGCCCTAGTCTATCTAGTCCCTTTATTGCTCGGCCTGGAAAGACCGTTGACGGGATGGGCGATGAACTTATTGCTTGGGCTTCTGGGCACCTTGGGGATCGATTGATTTGAACGAAGCTCGGATGTGACTTGTAGTATTTAGTTGGCCGAATTGGCGTAGCATCGCCATGGCGAGCATACGAGTAAGCTTTCTGTGTTCATGTTCTGCCTGTATTGGTGATATTGTACGTTCCATGGTCTCATCGCCCAGTCCTAGGATATGGAGATTGTTTCTTAATGATGTCGGCTTGCTCTGAGCCGTTTTTCTGTTATTTGTAGTATGGTACGGTGTAAAGGTTTTCCCGATTTTCCGTTCGCCGTAGGGAGGAATCTAGAGCCTGTATGTCGGCTAGCCTTGTTCGCGAATTTGGGTGGGCGTCCATGTTCTCTGTTCCACCTCTCCTTTTTTTAGGAAGGAATAGCGGGTTAGAAGTACATGGAATAATTTGTTACCTTGGTCGGCTGTTTAGCTGATGAAAGAGGGGGATTGGCCACGTTTCCCTCGTCCGGCAATGAAGTCGGGATCGCGCCGCCTTGTTTTGTATTCTGATACTAGTTTCCAGCCTGATGTTGGCTTTACGCTCGGCCTCGTCACTGGTTGAGCTTTGACATTTCGTGGGTGGACGATCAAGTTCCCGCATTAGGGTCTCGAGTTCGAGTCCCAGTTTGTCAGTCTCGGGCGTGCAAAAAATGGCAAAAATGCAAGTCATACCACAAACATACAGACGAGGAATATCTTAGTCAGTAAATTACACAACAAGCATAGTCTCATAGTAGGAGGAAAGGCGATATGCGCAGGATGTAGGAGGCGTTGGGTACTAACCTAGAAATGGGATTACGGACGGGTTTGGTACGCGTAGTTGTAGACCCCCTATGACGTCTCATGTTCACAATGCCTCGGGGCTTTTGCTGCGGCGCAACGCAGCTTTCGTGTGTACACCAGGTACAACTCCGGCTTCGCGTAAGGATTTACCCTTGGTAGGTTTGGTGGTTTCGGGGGTTTACTGACCGGTTTCGCAAGTCGACATTCGCAATGAAAGGGTCAAACTTTACCGAATGGGAGATAAAGCTAAGACCATGTTTGGATCTAGAGGGAACTAAGGCTTTGGCTAGAAATTCCCCACAGACGGCGCCAAATTGTTCGACCAAAAAGATTTAGACTTTTTATTGAACTAATTAAATAAGAAGATTTGAGGTAAATCCTAGCCAAAGATAATTTATCCTAGATCTAAGACAGAAGATAAGAATAAGCAAACATAACTAAACATAAGATTTAACTATAACAATTTGAATCCCATTATGTAAGGAAGGATGGTGATTTCCATAATGTTAAATGATAACAAAGAATACATAGATAAAAAGGGTCACCGTTCTTGAACAAGGTTGACCCCCGGTACACTTTGATCTAATGCAACTAATGATGGATCTTGTGGATCTAAGCTTCCTTTCTCCTTTCTCCTTGACGAGGAGCCAGAGATGAAGATCTTCCTTGATCTGTAAAGATATGTCTATCTGTGTGTGTGAATTTTGTGTGAGCTCCCTTTCTTAGTTCTCTCACCTAGTATATATATTAAGTATTCTCCTTTACACAACAGTCATTAGCCAGAGTACCTAAGTCCTTTAACTGTGTTACAGATCGACCCCCTGAAATGCTGTAACAACCAATTTACCGTACAAGCATTCCGAGCACACGGCCTCGGTCGTGGCCGAGGTGCTTGTGGCTATAGCGTTATACGAATACGACTTCGGCTCACGTAAGTGTCGTTCCTCTTCCCACAGATTCCTGATTGGTCAGATTTCAACCCATACAGTTTTCTCACCTGGAACCGGCTAAAAAAAAAAAGAGGAAATGAAGAGGCGTCAAGAAATTAGGAAATTACAATACAGGAATTAGTTATATAGGGATTAATAGTATATAATTATTTTTTGTTGGGTGCAGGTTTGGTTCATTGCACTAAAATTAAAAATACAGTATATCATTTAAAATAACTATTTATTTTTAAAACTAAAAAGTAATGAGTTTACCGTCATACCCTTAAATGCTTAATCTTCATGGGCTTCAAGGAAAAAGCATAAGGTAATTTTATCCTTTTGGGGCGTTATCCATGTATAAGTTATACAAAAATTAGTTATTTCATGTTGTTGGCCATATTTATGAAGGTGGATGATTGCAAGAGTGGCATTTCAAGTCGGAATACTAAAGCCAGTCTGTAGTACTGAATCTTATAATAACCGGGAAATGATTTTGTATGCTGACCAACAAGCAGGACAGGGAAGGTTTGATGGCACATGGCTATATCGATCTTTCATTTCATTACCTTTTTATTTGAGTCTTTTACTTCCCCGTAAATTCTTTTTCTTTTTCTTATGGTGGGGAGCTGATTTCTTTACACAAAAATGATTTGTCTGTAATAATACAAATTTGCTTTAAAGTAAAACAAAATCTGGTCTAAAACTTAAATACCCTTCATAATCGAACAAATAAATCCTCCGACAGGAAAAGTAAATGATAAAAAGAAGTTTCATCAATACAAAAAAAAAAAATTAAAAACATCTTACATACGACTCATATCAATGATGGTTTTATGACTACAAGGGACAAAATGAAGCAGAAATTGAAGTGGTAAAAAAAAAAATAGTAAAGAATCCCAGCTGACTGGCTGATAACTAGTATCGTTAATACCAAAACAAGCAACTCGAACAACGTAATGCTCTTAAGCGATAGCAGGCATGTCCTTAAGCCAGGCATCGAGCGGCTTACCAATTGAGTAGACAATAAAGCCAATCTCTCTTAGCTTGTCAACATTCACAACGTTCCTGCCATCGAAAATGAATGCGGGTTTTTGCATGTTTTCATATATCCTCTGGTAATCAAGGGTCTTGAACTCGTCCCACTCTGTGAGAATGCAGACAGCATGGGCATCCTTTGTTGCCTCGTAGGCGTCCCAAGTAACACTGACTAGTTTCTTGGTTGTGGGACTCATTGGCTGGAGGTGAAGGGGATGATCCCAGTCAAACTTGTTCATTGAGAGGTCTCTCTGGATTTGGTCCTCTTGCACCTGAGGATCGTATATGCTCAACCTAGCCTTATCCCCCAACAGTCCCTTGCATACATCAATAGCAGGTGTCTCTCGGGTATCACCAGTGTCTTTCTTGAAAGCAAAACCTAGGATTGCAACTTTCTTGTTTGAGACTGTGTTGAACATAGAGGCTACAACACGGTTGACAAAACGACTCTTCTGATAGTCATTGATCTTGATAACTTGTTTCCAGTATTCAGCAACCTCAGGCAGACCATTGCACTCGCAAATGTAAACCAGGTTCAGAATATCCTTCTGGAAGCAAGATCCACCAAAACCAACACTAGCGTTGAGGAATTTGGGACCAATCCTTGAGTCCTTACCAACAGCATATGACACCTGTGAAACATTCGCTCCAGTAGCCTCACATAGAGCTGACATGGCATTCACAGAAGAGATTCTTTGTGCCAAGAATGCATTGGCAGCCAACTTTGAGAGCTCAGCGGACCACAAGTTGGTGGTAATAATACAGTCTTCAGGAACCCAATGAGCATAAACATCCTTCAATGTCTGGATAGCCTTCTGGCCTCCTGGAGTTTCCCGGCCTCCAATTAGGACCCTGTCAGGTTTAAAGAGGTCTTCAATTGCGGTACCCTCTGCAAGAAATTCAGGGTTTGAGAGGATCTGAAAGTTAATTCCCTTGCTGTTGTGGGTCAAAATTTTTTCAATTGCCTCAGCAGTTTTGACTGGAACAGTTGATTTCTCAACAACAATTTTGTCAGATTTCGAGACATCGGCAATCATACGGGCTGCACTCTCCCAGTACGTAAGATCTGCAGCCTTGCCTGCTCCAAGACCCCTGGTCTTGGTAGGGGTGTTGACAGAAACAAAAACTATATCAGCCTCACGTACATGTTTCTCCACATCTGTGCTGAAAAAGAGGTTCTTGCCTCGGCACTTCTTAACTACATCGTCAAGGCCTGGCTCATAGATGGGGAGCTGGTCACTGTTCCAGGCAGTGATGCGAGGCACAGAGATATCAACAACAGCCACTTCAATGTTAGGGCATTTGAGTGCGATGACGGCCATGGTGGGGCCACCAACATATCCAGCTCCTATGCAGCAAATCTTCACCATTTTCCTTTCTTCTTTATTAACTCTACAACAGACAAAAGTTCACGTATTTCTGAGGCTAAACTTCTCACGGCAAAGCAAAATCCATAATGTAAGGAACACAATAAGGGGCACAATAGAGAACATGCATAACCAATAAACTAAAAGCTTAAACATGTTTATAACAGTTAACTTCTTCAGCTAATAATTTTAGGTCCTGTCATGATACTCGTAATGAAAATAATGATTGGAACACACACCACGAGCACACTGTCTGCCCGATACTTACCACCAGATTTTAACTCTCAAATGTAACATGTAACATAAAAGACTACTGTTCTATACATTACTTATTGCAGAGGAAACAAACTGAGAATTCATATATGCTGCCAAGACAAGGATACAATCGAAACTGGAGACGCACAAGGATTACAGTAACACAGAAAAGACGAAAATCTAGAGTTGGTTTAGAGTAACACCGTAAAAGTTACGTCAAAATTAACACCACTCAAAGGGTGACACTAATTCAAACTATATCACATAGACTACCACTAACATGCAATTCCGGTATTTAACCTGATATATAATACCCCCTCCGTTATATAGCTTAGTTTGAGTTGGCAAAGTTTAAGAAATATAAGAAACTTTTGAAGCTTGCAGTCTTAAATATGCCATAATATGTGTATCTATCAGACTTTTGAAACTTGTGATCTTAAACAATGTATTTGTCAACTATAAAAGCTTGTCATTAAGATTAAAATGGGAAATTCAAGTTAACTTATATCAAAATTTAGAAAAGTATCATTCTTTCTGGAAAAGGAAGAGTGTCATTCATTTTGGAACAGAGGCGATATAAAACAACTGAAAACAAAGCGAATTTCACTAATTCGAAACAGAAATTAACAAATGTCAAAGGCAATGAGAAGTAGCAGGCATGATCTTGACCAGATCTAAGACAAAGGCACTCAGATCGTCTACTAATATTCATATTTCAGATCCATCAATGGATGATCTGAGCAACCACTAGATCTAATCAAAATCTAGCATTTTCATCATAAAATCGGAAAAGAAGAAAAATACAGCTTTTTTCCTCAAATTAACCATAAATACACCACAAAATTCACACTTTACGATCTATGAGATCGAACAAAAAATAGCAAAGCTGAATCATAAATGCAAACGATGTGACACACCGAGTCGTGTAAATGCAAAGTGTCTGTATAACTGAAATTAAGAACGGAATAAGAAAGGCAATTTCGCAAATTCGTACCTGTTGAGATCGCAGATATGATGAATTTACGAGAAGTAGAAAGAGGAAGGAGATGGATCTGAAAGAGAAGGGGCGGGGTACCTCCTTTATATAGTGGTAGCAGATCTAAGATCTATAAGCGGAGTGAGGAGTCTTTAATAAGGGAACTTTGAGGAAAAACTTAAAATAAATATTCCTACTTTTTCACGTTTTCAGCACTGATGTGGAGGGATCAACGACATGCCTCCACACGTAAAGCGAACAAAGTATTCGTCAGTTGCGGATCAATTGTCCAAAAGGCCCTTCACTTTCTCCGCAAAATATTGACTTGATTAACTATAAGCAACATCTAATTTTCTATTTAAATTTAAATTACATTTTATAAAATTTTAAATACTCTGTTATTTCACTTTGTGATAATATTTGATTTAGATATGAATTCAAGAAATAAAAGTATTTTTATTTGTGGTTATAAACATGTCGTGAGATTTTTCGTGGTTTATAAAATCATATTATTGTACATAAATAAATAAATAAAAATTAAATCATTTCTGAATATATAAACGATAAATGTATTGTTCTTTGTCTTACCGGACAAATAAGTAGATAGTGTCATATTAAGACAGATAGAATAATATTATAAAATTATCGTTTTTTCTTGTGTCGAATATCTATAAAAATTAATCTCTTATTTTCCCAAAATAAGGGTGGGCTATGCCTACACTCTATCTTTCCCAACCTTATTTGTAGAATTTCACTGAGTATGTTATATGAAGTAATATTTACTTAGGTATTTCTAACGGTATGAAAGTTACATAAATTATACTCCTAGTAGTTTGAATCCTTAAAATAATTGGCAGGAAAAATGTCAATTGAAGAGAATAAAAGAATAGAACTGAGGAAGGTTTGGGCTGTAAGCCAGCAGAGATGGGTATATTTTTCCCACGCGTTTTGACGGTTCACGCACCACTGTCAGATCAAAACGGCGTTGCCCTTCTAGGAAAGGTGCAGTACCAATCCCGTGTGAACCAATTCTATGGACCAATACGGTTTCAGAATCCAACCCTTGAATTGCCTAATTTTATGAGAAAATCTCACTTTATACCTATTAATTCCAAACTATTTTCCTTTTAATGTCCAGATTCAATTTATTTATTATTCCTATCCATGTTGCCCAAACAATTTACCCGATTGTTTCCCAATAATCTTATGTCTGTTTGCGACTGGTGGCTTTGGAAGTTCATCAACTCCTCGAACTGGCATGAGTGACTCATTCGGGTTTGGCTGATTGATTAACAAACTTGGTGGAGAATACCGAATCTCCTCCTATTTTTTTTTTAAAGAAATAATACCCAGAGTAAAGGAAAATGTAAAAAATTGGAGCGATACAGAAGATAGACGACAGGCACAAATAGTGAAAAATAAAATGTATGGAGAAGGAATGATGTTATAAATAGCTAATAAACATAGACACTTGATATTTTGACTATTGAATACCTTCTTCTTTCTCTTCATCCAAACTGTTTTTTGGAGATTTATTATACAAAAATTCAAATCCACCATTGAAGGACCTTGAAGCTTGAAACTCATAACTTGGTTTGTTTGAGTTTTTAATTATTTTGATCTGATCCTATATGGGTTTGTTTGGAAAGCTGATTGGAGGTTGTAGCTAAAGTCTTAGTCAATTTGGTGGAGATTTTGCAGTAGATTTTAGAAGCTTGGGTTGAAATATAGTTGAACAAGAAAAGAAGATGAATTTGTATTGTATACTCAAATAGTATATAATATACCATTTTGTTATACAATTCATTCCAATTATATACCCTATTAGTATAGCTATAGACTATATTGGTATCATATTAGGATGATCTTAATGGGCCGACCCAACGGCTAACAGCGATACACTCAGAAACGAGAAGAGATCGACGGAACGAAGGACGACGAGAACAACTCCCCCGCTCCAACAGAGATCGACACCAGCCATACACCAGATCCTCCCATCCGCCACCAAGGCATACAGACGCACTACAGCGACACGTCGCCCCACTACGAAACGAGAGAGGTACGCCCCCTTTACTAACCGCCCATAACTTTTGTGTATCTCCTTCAGAGATAGTGTACGCACTGGAGAAGCTAGGCACCAAGGTGCATTGGCCGCAGAAGATGAAATCAGACCCTGCCACAAGGAAATCAAACGCCCTATGTGAGTTCCATCAGGAACGAGGACACAAAACCGAAGACTGCATAGGCCTGCGGCAAGAGGTGGTCAGGATGCTGAACCAGGGATACCTGAGGGAGCTACTCAGCGACAAAGGAAAAATCAACTTTGCACGCGGACGGGAACAACCCCGCGGGCCGCCGAAGCCACCTTCCCCAGCGCGCACGATAAACATGATCGTCGGAGGCGGCGACGAGTCAGCGATCAATCACGTCAAACTCGCCACCACACACGGACTAAAGCGGACCATCGCCCATGAACGGTATGAGGACTTCGAAGATTGTATCACCTTCGATAAGTCTGATGCCGACGGTTTGTCTTTCCCTCATTATGATGCTTTAGTTATCACTTTACGTATCGCTGATACGGATGTTAAAAAAGTCATGATCGATGACGGAAGTGGCGCCTGTATTATCCACCCAAGGGTCCTCATACAAATGGGGCTCGAGGATAAGGTAATACCCCGCTGCATAACACTAACCGGTTTTAACAATGCAGTGGAACGGACGTCCGGAGAAATAGCACTACCCGTCTTAGCGGGAGGAGTCACGCTGGAAACAACTTTCCACGTGATGAACCAAGAAACGGCGTACAACGTCATCATAGGACGCCCATGGATACACGCCATGCGAGCGGTCCCTTCAAGCCACTACCAAGTGATCAAATTCCCTACCCCATGGGGAGTATTCAGTATTCGAGGCGAGCCACGCACCGCACAAGAATGCTACAAAATAGCCCAAGACTGCGCCCACACCCAACAGCTAAAGGGGGCGAGCGCGGAGGCATAGCAATTAGCCGTGTCGGGAACTAAGGTCAACCCGACAACGGACGTCATCAAAGACCCCGACGTCGTGGAAGCCTGTAAAGCAACGGTCGAAGACCTCGACCCAGTCCAATTGGACAAAACCGATCCTACGAAGAAAGCCTATATCGGGCAAGGTCTCGCCAACCCAAGTAAGTATTGTGAATTCTTAACTGACTATGCAGATTTGTTCGCCTTTTCCCATTCAGATATGCCGGGAATCCCGCGAGACATCGCCACCCACAAGCTGAATGTCGATCCATTACATCCGCCCGTGCGACAGACGAGGAGAAAATTCAACGCCGCTATCAATGAAGCGGTCGGTAAAGAAGTAGACGAGCTACTGGCCAACAGCTCCATCAGAGAATCAAAGTACCCCGAGTGGGTCGCCAACGTTGTCATGGTAAAAAAGAAGAACGGGAAGTGGAGGAAGTGTGTGGATTTCACCGATCTAAACAAGGCATGCCCAAAAGATTCATTCCCACTACCCCACAACGACCAACTGATCGACGCCACTGCAGGACATGAACTACTGAGCTTCTTGGACGCCTACTCCGGCTACAATCAAATCATGATGGCCGAGGAGGACCAAGAGAAGACGACTTTCATCACCCACCAAGGGACTTACTGCTACAAGGTAATGCCCTTCGGGCTCAAAAATGCGGGGGCTACATACCAGAGACTGGTAACCAAAATGTTCAAAGAGCAGCTCGATAAGACTATGGAAGTCTATATCGACGACATGCTGGTAAAGTCGACAAGAAAAGAGGACCACATCGACCATTTGAAAGAAACCTTCGAGATATTGAGAAGATACGGGATGAAACTGAACCCCGAGAAATGTGCCTTCGGCGTGGCATCGGGAAAATTCTTAGGGTTTCTCGTATCACAACGAGGTATCGAAGTCAATCCAGACCAGATCAAGGCAATAGACGCAATACCAGAGATACTGAACAGCAAAAAGCAGGTGTAAAAGCTGACGGCGCGAATAGCCGCCTTGTCTAGGTTCATCTCACGGTCCTCCGACAGATGCCACAAGTTTTTCAATGTGCTAAGAAAGGACAATGGGTTACAGTGGAACGAGGAATGCGTCGAGGCCCTAAGGAAATTGAAAGCGTACCTGTCTTCACCGCCACTGCTAGCCAAAGCAAACCCAGGCGAACCACTACTGGTGTATTTAGCCGTATCCGAGGTCGCCGTCAGCGTAGTCCTAGTTCGCGAAAATGAAGGTACACAATCTCCCATTTACTATATTAGCAAAACCTTAGTGGACGCCGAGACACGGTATCCACACCTTGAAAAATTAGCTTTGGCATTGGTCGTGGCTTCACGGAAGCTCCGACCCTATTTCCAATGCCACCCCATAAAGGTAGTGACCCTTGAGATGTATCCTACACAAGCCTGAGTTATCAGGCAGACTCGCCCGATGGGCCATAGAGCTCAGTGAGCACGATATCTCATATCACCCAAGGAGCGCCATCAAGTCGCAAGTACTTGCCGACGTCATAGCCAACTTCAGCGCAGAGATATTACCAGAAGCGGAATTGGAGGCACGCCCTGCCCCCTCCAACGCCGACCTATGGACTCTTTACACTGATGGCGCCGCTAACGCCTCGGGATCGGGACTGGGACTCGTTCTCGAGGTCCCCACGGGCGAAACAATTCGCCAGTCCATACGATGCCCCGAGATGACTAACAACGAAGCCGAGTACGAGGCTGTTATTGCAGGTTTGAAACTAGCCGTCAAGTATGGAGCTCGACGACTCGTTCTCCATTGCGACTCTCAGCTCGTGGTGAACCAGGTCACTGGGACTTACCAAATCAAAGAGCAGAGGTTGCAAAAATACCAGTCAAAAGTCCACAGGCTAATGACCGAGTTCGACGAGTGCCGCTTCGAACAAGTTCCGAGAGCACAGAACATGGAGGCAGACGGCTTAGCAAAATTAGCCGCAGCTACTAAAAACTTCAACAAAGAAAGCGTGGTCACCCTCCTCCATTCAGCCATAGATCACACTGAGGTACTCTCTTTAAATTTGACTTGGGACTGGCGCAACCAATTTGTATCCTATCTGCAGGATGGAACACTCCCGCTCGACAAAAAAGAAGCCAAGAAGCTCCGCGTACAGGCCGCCTGTTATTGCCTAATAAACCGCGAGCTCTACAAAAGGACATTTGGCGGACCCCTAGCCAAAGGTCTAGGGCCACAACAAACGCGGCCAGTGCTCGAAGAGGTACATGAAGGACATTGCGGTGCCCATACAGGCAACCGCGCCCCTCGTGCGCTGCATAATACGGGCCGGCTATTATTGGCCCACCATGAAGAAAGACGCAGCGGAATATGTCCGCCGATGCGAACAATGCCAAAAGTATGCCCCCATGATACACCAACCTCTTCACTCTGACAGAGGGGACACCTGGAGATATTTGAGAAACAAGTTTATCATATCAACCTCTCCTTACGACCTCCAGGCCGACATGATAAAGGGACTGGACTAGCTCGATCTCCAATGTATGAAAGGCTACGGCCATCTCCAATGTATGAAAGGCTACGGCCATCTCCAATGTATGAAAGGCTACGGCCACCTCCAATGTATGAAAGGCTACGGCCATCTTCAATTATATTATGGCTAAGGCCATCGCCGCCAACAGTCGACCTAGATTCGACTACGGCGAGTAAACGACTCGACGACAGTCGAAGTCGCCTACATGGCTAAGGCCATCAATTATATTATGGCTAAGGCCATCGCCGCCAACAGTCGACCCAGATTCGACTACAGCGAGTAAACGNGACGACTCGTTCTCCATTGCGACTCTCAGCTCGTGGTGAACCAGGTCACTGGGACTTACCAAATCAAAGAGCAGAGGTTGCAAAAATACCAATCAAAAGTCCACAGGCTAATGACCGAGTTTGACGAGTGCCGCTTCGAACAAGTTCCGAGAGCACAGAACATGGAGGCAGACGGCTTAGCAAAATTAGCCGCAACTACTAAAAACTTCAACAAAGAAAGCGTGGTCACCCTCCTCCATTCAGCCATAGATCACACTGAGGTACACTCTTTAAATTTGACTTGGGACTGGCGCAACCAATTTGTATCCTATCTGCAGGATGGAACACTCCCGCTCGACAAAAAAGAAGCCAAGAAGCTCCGAGTACAGGCCGCCCTTTATTGCCTAATAAACCGCGAGCTCTACAAAAGGACGTTTGGCGGACCCCTAGCCAAATGTCTAGGGCCGCAACAAACGCGGCCACTGCTCGAAGAGGTACATGAAGGACATTGCGGTGCCCATACAGGCAACCGCGCCCTCGTGCGCTGCATAATACGGGCCGGCTATTATTGGCCCACCATGAAGAAAGACGCAGCGGAATATGTCCGCCGATGCGAACAATGCCAAAAGTATGCCCCCATGATACACCAACCAGGAGAACCACTTCACTCTGTCACTTCCCCATGGCCCTTCATCAAATGGGGAATGGACATAGTCGGTCCCCTACCAGCGGGACGAGGAAAGGTACGATTTCTATTAGTTTTAACTGACTATTTTTCTAAGTGGGTGGAAGCAGGAGCGTACGCCCAAATACGCGAACAGGAAGTGATCGCCTTCATTTGGAAAAATATTATATGCCGCTTCGGCATCCCCAAAGAAATCAGTTGTGACAACGGACGACAGTTCATCGGTCAGAAAACGACCGAATTCTTCGAGAAATGGCGCATCAAGAGAATACTTTCCACGCCATATCACCCTGCCGCCAACGGCCAAGCGGAATCCTCCAACAAAATAATATTAAACATACTAAAGAAGAAACTCGAGGACGCCAAAGGGCTATGGCCCGAGCTGCTACCCGAAGTGTTATGGGCACACAGGACCACACCCAAATCCAGCACGGGGGAAACACCGTACTCGCTGGTCTACGGAACCGATGCGGTCATACCCGTCGAAGTCGGCGAACCAAGCCTAAGATATTCGCACACCAGTGGAACAGAAAACGACACAAACAGGCTCCAAGACCTCGACGAGGCTGAGGAAAGAAGAGAAATGGCCCATATCAGAATGGTAGCCCAAAAGCAACAAGTCGAAAGATACTACAACAAGAGGGCCAAAATAAGACCACTCAAGGTGGGAGACTATGTCCTTAAAGCCAAGACATTAGCATCCAAAGACCCGAGTGAAGGGAAACTGGGCACCAACTGGGAAGGACCCTACAAAATCACAGCAGTAGCCAGCAAAGGCGCATTCCAGTTGGAAACAATGGAAGGGAAAACGCTCCAAAACAACTGGAACGTTACTCACCTCAAGTATTTCCACTTCTGAAAGGCGTCTCCCGAGTCGTACTCTTTTTCCCTTACCCGAGTTTTGTCCCAATTGGGTTTTCTCGGGGAGGTTTTTAACGAGGCGACAGAGGGGACACCTGGAGATATTTGAAAAACAAGTTTATCATATCAACCTCTCCTTACGACCTCCAGGCTGACATGATAAAGGGACTGGACTAGCTCGATCTCCAATGTATGAAAGGCTACGGCCATCTCCAATGTATGAAAGGCTACGGCCATCTCCAATGTATGAAAGGCTACGGCCATCTCCAAATGTATGAAAGGCTACGGCCATCTCCAATGTATGAAAGGCTACGGCCATCTCCAATGTATGAAAGGCTACGACCATCTCCAATGTATGAAAGGCTACGGCCGTCTCCAATGTATGAAAGGCTACGGCCATCTTCAATTATATTATGGCTAAGGCCATCGCCGCCAACAGTCGACCTAGATTCGACTACGGCGAGTAAACGACTCGACGACAGTCGAAGTCGCCTACATGGCTAAGGCCATCAATTATATTATGGCTAAGGCCATCAATTATATTATGGCTAAGGCCATCGCCGCCAACAGTCGACCCAGATTCGACTACGGCGAGTAAACGACTCGACGACAGTCGAAGTCGCCTACATGGCTAAGGCCATCAATTATATTATGGCTAAGGCCATCGCTGCCAACAGTCGACCCAGATTCGACTACGGCGAGTAAACGACTCGACGACAGTCGAAGTCGCCTGCATGGCCAAGGCCATCAATTATATTATGGCTAAGGCCATCGCCGCCAACAGTCGACCTAGATTCGACTACGGTGAGTAAACGACTCGACGACAGTCGAAGTCGCCCACATGGCTAAGGCCATCAATTACATTATGGCTAAGGCCATCGCCGCCAACAGTCGAC
>NW_017674524.1:15165-44516 GCF_001879085.1 Nicotiana attenuata
TAAGCTGGGCCGGAACACATTGTAAAAAACGGCAACAGCTTCCTCCGCCAGAGTATAGACTTTGGAAAGGTCGTAACCGATCAAGAACGGGTACTTAGTAAGAAGGCGCAATATCCAGGCCGGTGCACATTGCATAATCCGTCCCGGCCAGGAACCCATGTCCACGTGGTCGGAATACGGTGCGTCTCTGCAGTTCGTCTAAATGGGATTGTAGCAAAACACTGTGCTCCCAGGGAAGATCAGGGCTTTTAGTCGGAAAATCCCTGCGAACGTGCATCTCCTTCGGAAGGATATTGTCTACGCTGAGAGGAACAAGGGCCTTCTCCGCCTTTTCCCCTTCACCACCAGAAGATGGCGGAACCCTAGACGGGGCATTATCCTTGGCCTTTTTATTATTCTGTCCGCGTTTTGCCATGATTATACTACTTGAGAAACGAAGCACTGACAATAGGAAGTGCGGTTTCAACAGAAGTGGGAAAGTCCCTCACGAAATAACGGTTACAGGAAAGAAAGGCAAAAGGGTGTATCAGAAAATACTTTTCAGGGGCTTGAAAGTGGAATCAGATCAAACCCTTCTCATACTTATAAGGATAAACTGCACAGGAATCGAAGAGTCATGATTCAAAACGTGCGCCGGAAACCAAAACGTCACTTCATCCTCTGAACCGCCTCGGGGGCAAATATAATGATGATGCATACAGGCGATGACATCATTCCAAAAAGGAAGCCACGCGTCAGCGGCTCAACAGCGTCATATGTTTCACTTCGCTCATATTTCCGCCCCCGGTCGAGGTCAAATTCTCCTAAGACGAGGTTCGCATTTCCGCCCGCCGAAGACGCCCACCAAAAGCGTCTCCAACGAGCGGAGGGACTAACTGTATAGGGTCAAATTTGACCCTCAGTATCTCTACGCCCAATGAGTGTACGCCGACCAACGTAGCGGGTACGACTCGGCCGTAAGGACCAAAGCGACGTCGTTTAGAACTCAGTGTCTATACTAGGGAGACGTTACCTATCTCTGTAACTTTTTGATTCTTTCGAGGAAGATCTCCTATTATATAAAGGAGACCTCCACATTGTAAAAAGGGGGCATCTGATCTAATACAACTCTTTCATTTTCTGTCTTTCTCTCTCTATATCACTACTTCTGACGAAAATACCTTATTAACATACATTGTCACTTTGCAATATTAGATCTACAACAATATTATCATCATTGCATCTCTAGGTTTATTATATTTGATTACGATTTACCGCTTCTCTATTTTTGATTGTTTTATCGCTTATAAAGTACATCGTTAACTTTTGAGCCAAACAATGCGCTTTGCGCATGTATATATATCAATGTGTGTTAAATTTTTAAAAAATTTATATAAATATTATTTCCTCAATTTCAATTTGCATAACACATTTTCTTATTAAAAAAGATAAATATATAAATAGATAGATTCATGTGTATTCTTTGGTTGTTGACGAAAACAATATATACGTAGTAATTAGTATTAATCAAAGATCCAATGTTATTTGTTTTTAGTCCTCTTGTATTTAGAAAAATATAGACCGACTTGCGGCTTTGAATAATTTTAATACAGAGTTTTAATTTTGTGAATTAAAAATTTTCTTTTCTATTTTTTTAAGACAAATACCAATAAAATTTGTTGCCTTCAACTTTTAGAAAATAAAAAATTCCACCAACCAAAACTTAATTAATTTTGCTAGTAGACTTTGTGACTTTATTGATTACTGCAACTTTTGTACTAATAATCCGTAATTGTAACAGTTACCAATTGATGAGATATTTGACACTGACCAATTATTTATATGGCTGGAGTTGCGTTTTTGTGGGTAAACTAAATGTTTCATAACATTAATAATTCATCAGCTTTCTACCTATTTAAAGGCTCTTGAGTCTTGATTACTAATAAATATTTTCTCCGCCTTAAATTATTTGTCGTATTTCTCTTTTACACGTTTAAAAAAAAAATAATTAGAATGAATTTTTGACTATTTACCCTTATTTATATCTATAATATAATCTCTCTTCATTAAACACTTACTTTATTTATGTGCCATCTCCGTCTTCAAGAATAATTACTGTTAAGGATTAAATATATAAACTGTTATTGCGTGATCTTGTTTACGAGAGCATCGACGGACCATTTTAGTTCCATACGCATTTATTAAAATAGGATGGGATCTACCATACTATTGTAATCTACCGTTTTATTTCATGAATTCATCAATTTTACAATTTGTTTGAGAAAACTTTGAGTAAATCATAAAAATAATAAACCAGGCATAAAGAATAAAAAAAGTGAAGTCGAATAAGGAATATTCTATTGACCATTTTAGTTTTTTAAATGTTTATTTTTGTCGTAAAATTTGTCCTCTTTGACCTACTAAATCGGAATATTTTCGAACAACTCAACTTTTATATTGGATGTGCTCCAAATTAGGTGATCAAGTTAGGATCTATTAGTTCGATTTGTGGGATATTGTTTTTGTTTTGTTTCTGTTGGCCTTTGTCTTTCTTAACCAAATATTGCTACTAATTGCATCATCAATAAATTTTGTGATATAACTGGACGGACACATGAAATATAAAATGTTATTATAACAACAACAATAGAAAATATTAAAATATTTATAAGAAAATTAATTAATTTGATACACAATGTATCATGTTGGATTCATTCTTCGTGCCGTTTAAACTTTCTTGTTAAGTCGGTTGTTCAACATCTTTTTAAAATTTTAAATTTAAAAAGATAAACGAAATTAAAATTTTAGAAATTTCTGTGGATGTGAAACCATCACTGCTTTCGATAGGAAATATAAATAAATATTCAGTTGCATACGAGTTAAAAAGAAATAAAATACATAAATAATAAATTTGCACACTACATAATATGCTTTCAGTTGACTATTTAAACACTAGTTACGGGAAAGTGAGCTTCAAATCAAAGAATCAGGTAATCGATCTACATGTGGTGTGGTGGGCACAACCTGAAAAGGGGAAAATGGCCTTTGAGTGAGATGCAAGACAATTTAATTTTGCAAATCGAACGAATAATTATTAAGGTAAAATACATAAGTTGACGCCTAATCTATGGCTCAAATTCCCCTTACACACCTTCTAAGGATATATATCATAAAATTGTGCTTAATACACACTACTTTTGTCAGATGGCACGTGCGTGTTTAACAAAAAATATGAGCGCATCAAACCAATGTCTTATCTGTCCAGGTCTTTAAATAAGCACACGTGTCTAAATTTTATTTGTCCCCTTATTTTTGTTAAAATAATAAAATATGAAAAGAAAAAGATATCCAGGCCCTTCTTTCCCATTTGGAGCCCCTATCGTCTCGGAATCCGACGACAACCGCAGCCTCCTCATCTCCTCCCTCTTGCATCTCCTTTAAGAAGATGTCAGCCATAACTTGTAATGCCGGCAACGACCTCAAGCAACAAGCTGGGAACTCCATTGCCAGGTCATTAGTTTCATTGTTAGTTCATGGTCGACGAGCTCAGATCTTCTCCGCGTGGGTGGAGCTATCAGATCTTTCGGCGAGCTGGTGTTCTTCATTCAAATCTGGTCCCGTTTGGTTAAAAAATGGCAAACGACGCGACCTCCATTTTCCGGCCACTATTACATTGGCAAACCCAACGGTAACTATGGTGATTCCACACCAAACACAACAAACAAAACCTAGAAACTAAAAAAATGGTGAAAATTTTATAGATCAAAAAAAATAGTGAAAATTCATGTTAATCTTTTGTTCTGGTGGGGATTTGCCATGGTTGTTGGAGTTTAGAGGAGGAGGTCGACGGGTATGAGGGAAGAAAATGAGAAACGTGGGGGAGGGGGCTTTGTTTCTTTTTTGGTTTGTTTTCTTTTAAATATTATCAACTGGTGTAAATTTAGTATTTCTTTTTTTTTCTTGAGTTAGGAAAAGTGTCACGACCTTATTGGGGCGTGACATCACACATATTTTGAAAAGCTGGTCAAGAAAAAAGTGATGTGTACTAGCTACACTTTAGAAAGGTTGCATGTGTAATATTATTATCGTCCACAGAAAATGTTTAAGGGGGATTTGGGCCATAGGTTAGGTGGGTACTTATGTATTTAGCCAATTATTAATTATGAAACTTTGGATAGCCACTTTTTAGAGTGTTAGTCAATGGAAGAAATTAATCGCAAAGTTTTGAAGAATAGCCACACATGAAGTCCTGAGCTAGTGTTTGACCATGGATTTTCAAGTTTGTTTTAAAAAATCCGATTTGGGTGAAGTTTGGTTTGAAGATGAAAATCTGTTTGGACATAATTTTTCAAAACATATTTTGTTTTGTTGGAAAAATATGAAATGTGACTTATACCCATAAGTTCTATAAACTATCAAAAATACCCAACAAAACCAAACAAACAAACGTGTTAATCTTGTATATGTAGAACCTTCATTGATGCCATTCATTATTATCACAAACCATAGTCCTGAAAATAGATAAGCTTGGCACAAAATTATCATTTTTATAATGAACAACATAATACGCTATCCTAAAACTATAAACTGATATTTTAATATCGGCTGCTAATAATACAATTACTAGCCACTATAATGCGTCAAATTGCAATAATATTACAAGATCCATCAGACCAAAAGAAAATGATATTAATTAGCTAGTGGTTAGTTAGGTCATAATAGATGGTGCACTTTTTTTTTTTATAAAATACAAAAGTTTTGGGTAACTTTTTAAATTGTTAAAAAGTCCAACAAAGATATTTTGGGCCAAGAACAGGTTTAGAGATGATTTTGGGATTTGAAAATTTTGTTTTCAAAATTTGCCAAAACATGAATAAAATCTATAAACAAACATGTCTTGCCAAAAATAATTTGGGAAAAACCTGATAAAATTTATGGCCAAACGGGGGCGAAAAATAGCTAGTAGAAGCTCCAGGACAGTGTGCAATCATTGCTCAATTTTCGCTATATTCACCATATTTCAGACTTGGCCCAATAGGGAGCCCATTTCGAATGTGAATTGTGGAACCAGAAGAAATTCCCACAACGAGGAAGTTTCTAAAAAGCTAGCAGATGAAACCATATATAAAGAGCTCGTGCAATTATGTTTAACTTATGCAGCCACTCAATAAGCACATAGCGATATATTCTTTCGCCTTTTACTAAAGAATACCGTGTGTTTGTCGTAATTAGTGGCATACGCCAATTTTTAGAGGGGTTTTCTTAAACGAGAACCCCAACAATTCTAGTTTGAAGCTCTTTACGTGAACATTTGAAAATGATTCAAAAACTCTAGCTGTATTAGCATGTAATCTATTTATATATTCAATTTTCTCTTAAGATTATTGAGAATCAAATATAGTATCTATACATAAATATATATTACAATTTAAAAGAATTTTGTCTCCGCGTGAAAATTTGTATGTTTAATTGAGATTGTATTCTTTTTTTTTTTTGAGTAGTAATAGGATTATATATATATATATATATATATATATAAAAGTTAATAAGCATCATTACATAGCATTGTGTCACTTAAGGTGACATAGTCGTTAGACAACCCTGCATGCAAAATAGTATCACTAGCAATGATTTGGTTGCCTAGGGTTCTAAGGATATTACAAACTTAAATAGAAGGTTGCTTTGAATGCTTGCTTGCCCCGCTCTTGTCCATGGTAAGCATTTGTTGTACAAAATATGGCGGTGCTGCAAACAGTTTTATTTTTTCCGACATATATATTTTTGGCAGAATAGCCTGGTGGGCACTTGTACTTGCTTGCGTTTGTCATCCCGGCCCCTGTACTCAACGAAGTTTCATCCAGGCACTTATAATTATTCAAAGTCAGTGTTTTAAACCCCTCTCGTCTCGCGTGTTCTTCAAATCCCTGACATGGATGACACATCAGTGTCCACGTCAGATTTTTTTGTAACACATCATTATTAATTTATTTTTATATTATTTTAATATTTTTAATTTTTCTTTCTCTTTCCACCTTCCCCTCCACCACTTTCTTCCTCCCTCATATCTTTATTCTTTCCCATTCCCTGCACCTTTACCAAAACCTTCCAAACAACCCAAAAGTAACAATTTTACAATACATATAATCAAGATCTCATTTATTCTGCAATTAACCACAGATCTTAAAAATCGTGTAACCATCAACACCTACGGTCAGTCTCTGATCACTCTTCACCGAGAAAGCTTCTTCACAGCCTACACCTCACCATAGCACCACCAATAAACCACCAAAAAGAACTTGCTATCAAAAACCTACCAAACGACAATCATCACCAAAAACTTCACCCAAAACTTTTTAAAATTTTGCTACCAGAAAATTTAACGGAAACAAATTTCGCCGGCAATCTTCTTTCACTATTTCTATTTTTTTCTTTGCAAAGGATTATCTTCAAAAGTTGGGAATAAGAATGTGGGAAAGAAATTTTTCCAAATATTACTGCCAATTTGGCGGTGTTTCAGATCTGTGGTGGTGAGGAATGTTACTAGTGGATAAAGAGGTGCTGGAGGAGGGCTATATAGTAGTGTGTTTTGGGTTAAAATGGAGGAAGGGAAGAAGCAAGAAGGAAGAAGGAGAGAGAAAAATGGGTGGAAGGGGCAGAACGTAGAGGAGGATGACCTTTCTTTCTTTTTTAATTTATGTTGTTGTATTTTCTTTTTCTTTTTTTCTTTTTAATCATTTTTGGTTTAAATCCTTATATTCACGCTCCTTATACGCGTGAAATACACGTACTTTGTCCAATTCAGCTATTAAGTTGCCACGTAGATTTGGTCAACGGTCAGAGTGGTTTAAAACACTGATTTTTGAATAACTATAAGTGTCTGGATGAAACTTCATTGTGTATAGGGACCGGGATGACAAACGCGTACAAGTATAAGTGTCTACCAGGCTATTCTGCCTATATTTTTTTTTTGATTTTTTATTTTTTTAAAATTTTTTGCTTCCTTTGCTAATGCATTTGCATTACATTTCCTTTCCTGAAATTATGCCGTAGTAGTAGGCCCTTCTCTTGGTGCATTAATGACCTGCTAGAGTGTATTAAGTTAGAAAATGAGACATGGCCATTATTGATAGCGTTTATTACTTCTGTTGAGACTGTTTCTATCTCCAGAGCAAATAGGTTGAACTTGTGTGCCAGTTGTAGTCCTTCATAAAATGCCTGCAATTCAATATGGAGAGGGAGTAGACCATGATAGAATTTCTGAAATCCCAGTATCCATTTACCAGTACTGTCCCTGAAAACACCACCTGTGCCACTTTTTAACTTTTCAAAGGCTCCATCTATATTAAGTTTATTCCAACCTATTTGGGGGGGATGCCATTTAATATGGATTGTTTTGGTGGTTTGTATGATTGCAGTTTTTGAACTCATGAAGAGGAATTCTAGGGATTGATTTAGCATTCTCTGGAGATTAGGAGGGTGGGTTGTGTTGTTGCAGTTGTTGTGATTTCTATTAATCCATATCCCCCATATTATAAGCCCGTTTGGATTTGCTGATTTGAAGTAGCTGATAAGCATTAAGTGCTGAAAAGCACTTTTAAGTGCTGAAACTGATTTAATAAATAAGCAGTTACATGTTTGGGTACAAGTGCTGAAATTGATGATAAATTGCTACAGAATTTGATTAAAAAGTGCTGATAAGCTCTTTTTCAATTAAAATGACTTAAATAACCTTAGAATTGTTTACACTTATAAGGGCGTAATTTCTTTAAAATTTTAGTTTCCAGATCGATTCAAATACAAAATATTCTATTTATCATTTTATTTTAAATACAATTGTGCTTAGATAAGATAATTTTTATGATAAATATAATTTATTTTATGATACGCATATAATCATAAGTTATGATAACTAATAAATTGACAAAAGTTTCTCAGAAAAAATATAAATAGGATAAAATATTTGAAGAGAAACAAACATTGTCTTCATCACCACAACACTAAGAAAATAATACACCAAAAAATTGATATGTCCTCATTTATTACATACAATTCGATGATTCACACACAATCACATAGATATATATATGTAAAGAAATAGAGAATTTGCTTATCTTAAATAGTCAATGAGAATCGCAGTCTTAAAGAGGCGGGGGGGGGGGGGGGGGGTCAGGTTGAAAAAAATACTTGTGCTGTGAGTATCGATGTAGGAGTTTTATTCTAAAAAGAAATAGTTTAAGGATAAAATAGTAAAAATCTTGGTCAAATTTAAAAGTGCTTATAAGCTAAAAATTCATAAGCTGGGGTGACCAGCTTATGGCTTTTGGCTTATTTTTGACTTATAGCACTTTTAACTTTACCAAACGCGTAGATAAGCCAAAAAGTGCTTATAAGCTAGTTTGACCGGCTTATAAGCTTAGCCAAACACCCTCTATGAAGGGAAAGAGTTGATGCCAATCAATATGAGGTGATCTAAAGTTTGTCCTACTGTCTTTAAGATGTAGGAGACAGTGTTGAGTGGTTGGAATGGTGAGTTCCCTGATACCTAGATCATCCCAGAGGTTTTTCACAATGGGGCAACTTATGAAGATGTGGGTGATGGATTCTTCTTCATTATGACACATAGGGCAGTAGTTATCTATGTTGATGTCAATGTGATGTAAATATCGGCGACAAGGAATTATGTTGTAGAGGTATTTCCAAAAGAAGAATTTAATTTTATTGGGGCATTTTAGCTTCCAAATCCACATGAAGTCGTATTGATGGTTAGTCGTAATTTGTAGTAACTTTGAGCACGGTTTACTTGTGAAGCAACCATTAGAGTTGAGATTTCATATCGGGGTGTCATTATTCCCGGTCTTTAAGGGCATAGGAATTTGATTAGTACTTGTTTTAATATCCTTTGGAATTTGGAATGATATCTTTGTCAGATTCCATTGGTTTTCAGAAATGATATCTTTAACCTCCATGGTTGCCTCATCTTTTTTAAGGGAACCCTCAATATTTAAACGTAGAGGAAGATGATTTGGAATCCATTGGAGTACCAAAGACTAAGGTGCGAGTTTTTAATGGGTTGCCATGTGATACCTTTTGAACAAATTGACCATCCCTTAAGAATGCCTTTCCAAATGGTGTTGATTAAAGGCTTGTTGTTGGCATATTTGTGAATAAGGAGTTTTGACCATAATGCTGAGGCATTAGTCATGGCTCTCCACGCAAGGTTGCTTAAAGAAATTAAGTTCTTATTTTTGGCATTTTTTAATCCTAGCCCCCTTTGGTGTTTTGTTTTTGTAACGTTGGACCAGTTTACATAATGAATCTTTTTAGATTCAGTGGTGGAGCCCCAAACAAAATTACGTTGAATACGGTCTATTTCCTTTAGAGTTTTTGCTGGAAAGTAGGTATAATGCATAGCATGGCTTGGGATTGAGTTGAGTGTAGAGATTGCAAGCGTTGTTCATCCAACAATGTTAAGGAAATTAGCTTTCCATGAAGTTAATTTTCTTTGCATGTTATCAATTATAAACTAGAAATCTATGTGAATTGGCTGGTTATGTAGGATAGGATAGTGGATACCCTAGGTATTTTTCGAAGGAGCTGCTTATTTTGATGTTGAAGGTATTGGCTACTTCCTTTGCTAGGTTAGGGGAACAGTTCTTAAAAAGGATTATTTTGAATTTTTGGAGGTTAATATTCTGCCCTGACAAATTGCAAAACAGAGCAAGGCTATTTTTTATTAATTTGCATATTTTTTCATTAATTTTTGCCATCAGGGTAAGGTCGTCGGCAAAAAATAGGTGAGATATGCCCGGATCTCGAGTGCTTAGATGTATGGGATCCCACTGGCAGATATCTACTTGATGGTATATAAGCCGGGAAAATATTTTCATACAAAGGATAAAAATATAAGGAGATAGAGGGTAGCCTTGCCTAATACCTCTGCTTGGGCTGAAGAATTCAGTCACAGAGCCATTGACTAGGATAGCTATATTACTTGTACTGATACAGTTCATGATTAGTTTAGAGATGGATGCTGAAAAATTGAAGAATTTGATGGTACGGTAGATAAAAGCCTTTTCTAAATCTAATTTCAGAATCGTATTGGACTTTTCCATTGATTGATGATTTCTTGAACTATGATTACGTTATCGCTAGTTCTTCTCCCTTTAATAAAGCTTGCTTGAAAAGGGGAAATCAACTCATCTAAAAAAGGCTTTATTCTATTGGCAATGATCTTAGTAATAATTTTGTAAATAGTGTTGCACAACCCTATAGGTCTAAAATTCTTTAGGTTATTTGCATTATGGATTTTTGGAATAAGGCATATATAAGTATTATTAATATTGTTTGGGAGGGAGCTATTTTTGAAAATTTGCAAACATAAGTTAATAACAGATGGCCCCACTATTTTCCAGTATTTTTGATAGAAGAATGGGTGAATGTCATCCGGCCCTGGCGCTTTGAAGGGTTTGAATGAGAAGATAGCTTTTATGACCGCAGAAGGCATTAGGGGATTATCCAAGTTCTTTAGATCAGTTGTTTGGAAGCCTATAGGATCTTGGCAAATGCTCAACCGGTTAGTAGAATCGTGAGATTTTGAAACTATTGAGGAAGAAATTTTGAGTATACTTTAGAATTTCTAAGGGATCATTGATCCAGTTACCCTGGTCGTTTTTAAAGAACGTGATGTTATTTTTTCTTCTGTTGTTAGTAGTCACGATATGGAAAAATTTTGTATTAGCATCACCCTCTTGAATCCACGAGATTCTAGCTCGAAGTTTCCAATAGTCGTCTTCAATTCCGAGGAATTATTATATTTTAATTGTAAAGAACGTTCCAATTCTTGAAGGAATCTACTATAAGGGTAATGCTTGGATTCCTGGATACCTTTTAGCCTAGCAAGATTTTTTTTTCTTTCTAAATATATCGGCAAAATGTTATTTTTTCCATATTTTGACACTGTCAATGAAGGAGCTAGAGGATTCTTGATAGTTCAAGTTTCTCCAGTTTTCTTTGACTAGGTTAGTAAAACTAGGGTGCCTACACCAATATGTTTCCAATCTAAAGGGCCTAGGCAAAGCAGTGGTTCGTTTAGGTACTAGATGAAGAAGGATCGGATTATGGTCAGAGCGGGTTTTGGGCAAGTGTGTGACTGTAGCGTTAGGAATGCAATTGATCCATTCACTATTAGCTAATATTTTATCCAGTCTTTCCATAATAAGCCCATTATTTTTCTTTCTACGATTACTCCAAGTGTAGTTACAACCCTTAAAGCCAGGATCAATAAGGCCACATTTGTTGATGCAACCGCATAGGTGTTTAGCACGGTTACTGTTAACAGACTTACCCCCTAATTTTTCGTTGAATCTAAGACATCATTAAAATCTCCCCCGACAAGCCATGGACCCGTATAATTGTTATGCATGTCGATGAGATTATCCCACATCTCGTTTCTATGATTTATCTTAGTACTTGCATAAATAGAAGTAAATAACCAAGACTTGTGAGTGAGGATTAACTATATGGTGGCACTGATTTCTTGATCCCTACGCACAAAGCTGTGGACATTCACAAGAGTATGGTTCCAGAGAATAACCATACCACCTGATTGACCATTAGCCGGGATTTCAATCATGTCAGAGAACCCAAATGGATTAAGGAGAGGCATGTGGTTATCCATTCTTGTTTCCAAGAGTGTAACCATGCATGGGTGATGGGTGTCGATCATCTCCTAAAAATGCATCCTGAAATTTTCACTATTCCCCCCGCACATTCCAAATTATGAAAGAGATAGGCCTATTCATGTTTGAGATTCCAGTTGTGGAGGTCTCCATTCTCCTGCACCCTCGGTACATGCACTGGGTTCCTCCTCTGAAAGGGAACCAGTATCATGGCATGTGCCCCACAGTTGGGTCGGCTGGAGGCCTTATGGCCATTATGCACTTGTAGAGTGCCACTGGACATTTGAGTATTTGCCTCTGTTCTTGCCTCTCCATGAAGATGAATACCTTTATCACGTCTAAATTCAAAATCTTCCACTATTAATTCGGGTATTAAGTTGATGGGCTCCGCTGCCTCTTCTATTATTTCCTCTTGGAGAGGTATGTTTGTTGGTGCATGAGGCTGTGTTGGACTTTGGTGGGGGTGGGGGGGGAGGGGGGTAGATGTGCATGCGGGGCATTTGGTGTTGGATTCTGAGTTGCATGTGCATCCCTTGGTGTGAAGATTGGATTGATGTTGGTGACAATTTCTGAAGTGAAGAATGATAGATCCAGTGGGTGAGCATTCTGGATGGGAACAAAGTGGGGAGGTAAATTCCATTCTCCCATTATTGGTTGTGTTGCATTGAGGGTTAGGTTCGGAGCAGTTGGGTGGAGAATGATGTTCAACCAGAGATGGTTCATGTAGTTGTTCATTGATAACCGTATTCCTTCCGAGATCAACTGAGCGAGGTAGCGAGAGTTGTGGAGTACAATCAATGTCTCTCTCCCGTTCAACATGATGTTGAAGGAGATGGCATGCCCCACCAATCCCACCTCTACCCAGGATAGAGGTTGATGGCTCTCCAGCATAGGTGGCTGAATGAAGATTGTGGGAGTGTTGGTTATTTGTGGGTTGGTGGGTGGCAGGTTTGCCATTGTTTGTGGCTGAATGAGGCGGATGATTTGTAGGAGCCTGTAACGTCTCCTGTTGGATGTGGGAAGTCTTGGCATTTTTTGATGAGGGAGTAGAACTTATAGAGAAGTTTGGAGTGTTGTTGTTGCCTTGGTAATTTACATAATTGGCTTCAATGATTCTAGAATCCCTTAAGGATAGCGTACATGTTTTATTAAGGGGGTAGTATATTGGTTTTGGATTACGTGTTTATTGGCATTGGCCATTTGGAGTGAGGCTTTGTCTTTGTGTGACAGGTATTTTTTTATCATTAGTTGCATGCATGGGGTAATTATGGTCTTTAGTAGAGTTCTTTAGTGTATTAGGGGTCTTGTTAAAAGGAAGGTTAGTAGATTCTTTAGTATTACAGGGAGTGTAATGCATGTTACCGGACGCGTGTCCTAATGAGCTCATTTTGGCAGAAAAATTATTAGTTTACAAATTATTATTTTTTTGATTATTGGATGTCTGGTTTTTGATTTCATCCAAAATCGTGTCCTGTTCCATGAGGGATGAAAACTGGTTGTTAACAGTGGTGTGGACTTCTGTAGTGGATTCATTTTCTGGATTGTACATTTTTTCCCCAGATCGATTATCCCCCAACCGGTTCATAGTTTGACGAGTTTTGTAGTTAAGAGTTTGAGATGTTAGGAACTTGCCTGTAGTAGCATCAAAGATGTTGACACTGATACCTGTTTTTGCTGGAGATTTTGATTTCGTTCATCAAGTGTTTTTTCTTCCCTTTATTGAAGGTGACTGTCTTCCATTCTTCCTGGGTTATGGATTGTTGCTCTTGCATGGAGCTGTCTTCACCTTTTTCTTTTTCCTCCGGCTTTCCTAGTCTTGAAGTTGTTGTTTGCAGCTTTGTTTTGTTGCATTGTCCAGTAAAGTGTCCATGATGTCCACAATTTAGGCATAAGAGTCTTTCACACTCGTATAAAATGTGTTGTTTATGAGAACCAATCCACATGCTGGATTTAACCTGCTTATGTAGGGGTAACTCTACACAGATTCTTGCATAGCGCCCACGCAGAGCTGTTGATGTGCAAGCATCAACCTTGAGTAGCCGGCCAATTGTATTTCCCACCTTTTTTAGTATTTTTTTCGTCGTAAAACTCTATGAGGAGTTGTGGCAGGCGTACCCAAATGGCAGTAAGTGTTTGTCTTACTTTTGAAGGGACAAAATTGGGCTCCCAGCGTTGCACTGATAAGAAGTGTCCAAAGATGAACCGAGGACCGTTTTGTAAAGCATTTATCATGTTTTCTTCTTTATTGAATCTCACAGTGTAGTAGTTCTCACCAAGATCAATTAGGGAAAAAGCTTTCGTGGGTTTCCAAATATCAGACAATTTTCGTTTAAGAATTTGGTGTAGGATTTTTCCCCCTTGAAGTTTAATTATAACCGAAAATCTCCAGGGATAGTAGATTCATTTTTTGTCTTCCCAGTTATTGGGACTGAGTATTCATTCTCCTGTGGATCAGGAGTCTTTTCTCCTTCTTCCTCGATGGTATCAATGGCCACGGGCAGTAAATACAGAGGAGGTGAGGATATTGAGAAGTTTCTCTCTTGTTCGTTGGTGAGAAGTTTGTCCTTGAAGGAGATTGGTTCATTTACCCGAGTGATATTAATATCCTCCGGTTTTGGGGGTAGTTCCTCTAGGGCAGTGATTGGTTCCATTTGTAGCCGGTGTGGAATTGAATTGTGGGGGAAGTGCACAGTTGGCCACTAATAACACATGTATTTACTTTTAAGCCACCGTTTAAGATGTCTTTAGTCTTTAGCCACTGCTTTAATAAACTTTAACTGTCCGGACGAAAATACCCTTCTGCTCATGTCCTTAACTTCAGGACTTCAGGACTATATGTCCTTAACTTTTGAACTTGGAACTCTAAGTTCAGGACTTCAGGACTACATGTCCTTAACCTTTTAACCTGTAACTCTAAGTTCAGGACTTCAGGACTACATGTCCTTAACTTTTGAACTTGGAACTCTAAGTTCAGGACTTCAAGGCTACATGTCCTTAACTTTTGAACTTGGAACTCAAACTTCAAGACCAAGCGTCCTTAACTTTTGAACTTGTAAGTCAAAGTTAAGGACCTATTGTCCTTAACTTTTGAACTTGTAACTATAAGTTAAGTACTGCTTGTCCTTAACTTTTGAACGTGTAACTGTAAGTTAAGGACTGTGTGTCCTTAACTTTTGAACTTGGAAATCAAAGTTAAGGACCTATTGTCCTTAACTTTTGAACTTGTAACTGTAAGTTAAGGACTGCTTGTCCTTAACTTTTGAACGTGTAACTGTAAGTTAAGGACTGTCTGTCCTTAACTTTTGAACTTGGAAATCAAAGTGAAGGACCTATTATCCTTAACTTTTGAACTTGTAACTGTAAGTTCAGGACCTATTGTCCTTAACTTTTGAGCTTGTTAGTCTAAGTTGAGGTACCAAGTGTCCTTAACTATTGAACTTGTAATTCTAAGTTCTAGGACCAAGTTGTCCTTAAACTTTTGAACTTGAACTCGAAGTTCAGGATCAAGTGTCCTTAACTTTGAACTTGTAATTGTTCGTTCAGATCAATACGTAGCAGAAACCAACGTTAATTGTATCTTTTACACAAAAAAAAATTTAAATAATAATTAGCAAATTTACATATAAGATTGATGTCTAGATTTGGCTTGGATGCAACAATTGATAAGCAAAATCAACATAAACCTTTTTCATTACTAGTCTGATGAAAATACAAGTGATGACGATTTAGTTGCTTGTCTGTATGAGTCCAAAATAAATTGACATTATTTATGTATTTCTTAGTAGTCTGCACACGAGAAGATCTAATCTCTCCAATGATAATTATCACTATCCTTGAACATCACGGCCAGTCGAGATGGGAAGGGTGAGAAGTTCTTCGAGGTCCTTGCCAAGGCTACTGACGTTGAGAGAAGCAAGGGTTTGAGAAGAAAAGCAATGGAGGAAAGGGTACAATTATCTTTTCATATTAATTTTAATAGGGTAGTGGCTATTTTTGCTCAACATTAGAATTGCTGGATAAAAAATAAATACCACCTTAAATAGTGGCTATCCCACGCCATTTCTACTTGAATTGTTGGTTAAAATGGAGCGGTGTTTTGTAGTGAGAAGGGAGAGATTCTCTCTCTAATTGAGATTGTATTCATCAATTTACCTACAATTTTATTTTTCTTTTCTTCTTGTATTCATCAATATTGCTACAAGAATTGTTTATTTTGTTAAAAGAAAAATAGACAAATGCATACTCATAATATGTAGTATATCAAAATAAACATTCAACAGAAATAACCATGCATTATACAATTTCATATTATTACTCTTTACACTATTGAATCTTTTTATAATTTGTTTCTAAATGAAGCGACCCTTTATAAGAGTAGTTGAACAGTCAGAAAGTGAAAATATTATTTTACATACAAATAAACACTAAAGTCGTGTCGGTAATTTTAATGCTAGTTGAAATATAGGGCATTGCCTCTTTGTATTGTGTGAGAGGAACTACTACTTTTGAAGAATTAAAAATTTCCTGCGTGAAGTATAAATTAAATTAATCCGAAGAACAGAAAGGAAGGATAAAGCACATTGATTGACAACAATAAATTAGAAAAGAAGAAATGTCATCGTCGTTCTCATTTAAAAGCGATCAAGTGAATGATAAAATTGTCACACCAAGTAACAAATAAGTCCTCTCATTTTCATTTATTTTAATTACATACCACTAACAAATAATTGCATGACATATGTTCTTTACATGTTGTTTTAGGACTTATCATGGTTAATCAATAAATCCTCTCACTAACAAAAAGTTGGGCCAGCAGAGCTGGATATCGCTATTTAACTTGTACCTAATTGTCATTTTTTTTTTGCACATTTATCCACTTTAACCAACTGAAGTTAGTCTTTGTAACTTCAGCCATATACATGAACTTCGCCAAAATTTCACGGTATAGCCAGTTTTCGGACTGGTCAATCAAAAATAGCCAGCGTTTACCAAGTCAATGAAAAATAGCCACCGTTTTGCTGCAATAGAGACCGGTCCAGCATAATATACTGGAATTCGGTACACTTGTGTATGAACTCAGCATATTATGTTGGACCGGTATACTTTGCTGGCTCCAGTATAATATACTGAAGACTGGAACACTGGTGCTCCAAACTCCAGTATATTATACTGGACCATTATACTTGCTGGAACTCCAGTATATTATGCTGGAGTTCTAGTGTATTTATGCTGGAACTCCATCATATTATGCTGGAGTTCCAGCATATTATCCTGGAACTCCAGTATAATATGCTGGAGTTCAAGTATAATTATGCTGGAACTCCAGCATAATATACTGGAGTATTTTCCGGGTTTTGAACAGTATTTTCGCTCAGATTTATCTTTACATAAAAAGTGGCTAAATTTCGATTACTTTTAAAATTGGGCTATTTTTGAACGATCAGTTGTAAATCTGGCTATTTTTAAAATCACCCATAAACTTCAGGCAAAAATTGCTGAAGTCAAGCAAAACAAGGGCTAAACTTCAGCCACATAATATTTGAATGGCGTTGCCAAGACTAATTTCAGACACTACGGGTGTGTTTGGTATAACGGAAAATATTTTCCTTCATGCCAAACACACCCTACACTACATATGTAGAGTTTTTCCAAAGTAGGTAAACTTGCAAAAATTTATAAAGTTAGATATACACTAAAATTGGGTATTTGTGCACTTCGCCTGGTGGGAGTGCTTCGTAGTACTTATTGGGCCAATCTCGAATATAATGGGCTTATTCCAGAAATTTTAATGGGCCTAGCTTACGGAATCGTGTGGGAAGTCCATAAGAAAAGCAACAAGAACATACGTGGAACGATGTCGTAACTCTTCTTAGTCGAGAAGCGTGTGCCTCTTTGGTCTTAAGCGGAATCTGCAGAGTCTGGTTTTCTTGAGCTTCGTTCCCATTTTCCATCCTTTCCCCCTTGTATAGGAACCGGACAAACCCTAGCCGAATTCAGAAGCCACAGCCATGACGATCCGGCAGCTCTTAACCCTAGCCCGCCGGTCTCGAAACCTCACCACATGCCAATCACTCCGACGTCTCTCTACACCTTCATCAGCCGTCGCCGCCACATCCTCCACCGCTCCGGCCACCGGTCCACCTCCTCCAGATGCAATGATTTACGACCGATTAGCCGAAGACGTTAAGCAAAAAATCAAACGGCTCGAAAATCCCGATTCACGATTCCTCCAGTACAACTCCCCTCACCCAACCTTAACCGACCACACACCAATCCTCAGCTTCCCTGATACGCGCGTGACCACACTTCCATCAGGCCTGCGCGTGGCTACTGAGACAAATCTTGCTGCCAAGACAGCCACTGTAGGTGTATTCATTGATGCAGGGTCACGTTTTGAGACCGATGAGACGAATGGAACAGCCCATTTTCTGGAGCATATGATTTTTAAGGGGACTGAAAAGCGGACTTCATGGGAAATGGAGGAGGAGATTGAGAATATGGGTGGGCATTTGAATGCTTATACTTCTAGAGAGCAAACTGCGTATTATGCTAAGGTTTTGGATAAGGATGTGCCTGTAGCTTTGGATATTTTGGCTGATATACTTCAGAATTCCAAGTTTGAAGAGAAAAAAATTGAACGTGAACGTGATGTCATCCTTAGGGAGATGGAGGAGGTCAAATTTTCTCTATTCTGGAATTCTGAATATAAAGTTTGCTTTCTTTCTTGTTGATGAGCTGCAAGTACCCTATATTATAGTATTTTACTTGTCTCTGCATGCACTTGTAGTTTAACTGGTCAATCTGGTCATTAAAATTTAGGTATCCTCTTCTAGAGTACAGCTAATAGGCATATTTAGTCATAAATTGACTAGTTTTACACTGATGTAGCTCAACCTGCATTGTGAGCTCACATAGGATAAGAAACTCAGACAAGCCAAGTTTCCTGTTCTAAAATTCAAGATAACCAATTAGGCAACCTGTAGTGTGAGCTCACATGGAAGAAGTAACACCCACAAGCTGAGTTTCCTGTACAGAAGTTCAAGATAATCAACTTTTGTGGAGTTGCTGGATGCTTGTAGGTTCTACCTTTGTCTCGTATGTCCGTTCTTTCTCCTTTTTAAAAAATTGTCTCTAGTTTCGTCAGGTTTATGCAAGTATATAGTCCATTTAGTTTAGGGCTACAAGCATAGACAAGTAGATCTGAAAATGATTTAGTACTTTCTATTTTGTAAGGATTGTAGTGCATAAGGCGCTTGCACTTGTTGATTCCATGCAACAATAGCCAACGAGTATCCTTTTGAAATAGTTTGATTGAGCAATCATTGAGAGTTTTTCCATTTGTTGTCTGATTGTTTAGTCTCAACATTTTGCCATTTCCTTTGTTCTATCTAGTTTATTGCAGCTGTGGCTTGTGTGAAGGTAGCTCTCGTGATGCAAGAAGCCTGTACATACTAGAGCTTAAGTGTATCTTGCTTTCTGTAGTCGTGTCTTATCTTGTCTGTTTGCAGGTTGAAGGTCAAACAGAGGAAGTCATCTTTGACCATTTGCATTCAACTGCATTCCAGTACTCACCTTTGGGTAGGACTATTCTCGGACCTGCCCAGAATATAAAGACAATCACCAGAAGTCATCTAAAGGACTACATATCAACACATTATACTGCTCCCAGAATGGTATTTTTTAAATGATTTCATGTTCCTTGTCTAAGTCTGCTCGCTTGTTAGCAGAAACTTGATTACTTGATTGTTTTAGCATTATCATCTGCTTTCTATTGTCTAAACTCTCAGCCTTCTTCGTGGGCATTAAAATAGGTAATTGTAGCTACTGGGCCTGTTAAACATGAAGAATTTGTTGATCAAGTTAAGAAACAATTTACTAAGCTTTCAACCGATCCAACTACAGCCTCAGAGTTGGTTGCCAGAGAACCAGCAATTTTTACAGGTTCAGAGGTATGCCTACTTCATGGGGGTGCTTCATGGTGCTTTTCCCCTAGAATATGGTTTTCATGCTGATCATTTTACTTAAATCAGGTTAGGGTAATTGACGATGACATTCCATTGGCGCAATTTGCTGTGGCTTTTCAAGGGGCACCATGGACTGATCCGGATACCATTCCGCTGATGGTAATGCAATCGATGCTGGGCACTTGGAATAATAATGCTGGAGGAGGGAAGCACATGGGGTGAGTTATTTTTTATCTAGTTTAGTGCAATATCCATGTCCTTGCAAGCATGAGCAAGGAAATTGTTTGCCTCCTGTTTTCTGATAGGGCTCCTAATTATTTGCAGTTCCGGGCTTGCCCAAAGGGTTGCCATTAATGAACTAGCAGAGAGCATGATGGCTTTTAATACCAACTATAAAGATACTGGTCTGTTTGGTGTCTATGCTGTTGCAAAGGTGAAGATTTTCATCACTTTGTCTTCCATTTGTTAAATAGAATGTGGTGTGATGATTTGTTTTCTTATTTCCTTGTATTTTTTTTTTGTCACATAAGTTTGGTGTGGATGTGTATTGCTCTATTTTTTTTTGGGTGGGGGTGAGGGATTGAGCTGTTTTCATGCTGAAGAACTGCAATAAATGCAAGTGCTTGATTGCCTGCTTGGTGTTTTAGAGTGTAAAAGGGTTTTATGCCCTGGCTTGCATCGTGTGTCTAGATATTCAAATTTTACCTTTTATTATATCCTCCAGATGTGTTCTAAATTGACTGAGATCAAAATGTAATTTGGATTCTTGAATATATAAAATGTCTTTATTATTGGTTGTATATGTCGAACGTGGACGTGAAGGCGTTCTTCTTCTATCATCTACTGGTCATGCTTTGGGTTGATGCAAATTCATATCTTCTAACATTGAATGTTAGGCTATGTTGTACTAATCTGCTTTGATTCTTTTGAGATATTTTGGATTGCAAGAATTGAGCAATTTAATTTTTTGCTCTTTTAAAAGAAGCAATTAATCTTTCTTTATCCTTTTTGACTGGCATATGGTTGTGAATAACACCAGTTTTATGTCAATTGAAATCTTAATTTGCAGCCTGATTGTTTGAGTGATTTGTCCTACTGCATTATGCAAGAGATAGTCAAATTGTGCTACCGGGCTTCGGATGATGATGTCACTCGTGCTTGCAATCAGGTAGGTTTATTTATTATTTAATGGTCAGGTGTAATTGTCTATTTTTCCCTGTTGTTTCTTTTGTTTCTCCACTCACCAATTTCGGTTTGCAGTTGAAATCTTCTCTCATGCTTCACATTGATGGAACTAGTCCTGTTGCCGAAGACATTGGACGTCAGGTACTATTCTGACATCTAATCTTGTGGGTGTAGTAGTGTGTCGTGCCATAATTGTATGTACTCTACGTTGTTTTTGTCATTCCTTTTATTTACGGGGAAGTATTTGAATTGGGGTGAGTCCTGGATAAGTTGCCGCACATTGAATTTGCTTACTTTTCCCATCGTACTAATTTCCAGAAGATATGCGCATTATAAAAATACTGAACTGCTTCATGTTCTTCAGTCGAACTATGCTCCTAAACCCTTACATAATTTCATTACCCTTAGACCAGTTTTAGTTGAACTGTGCTGCAGGATACTAATTTCATTGCCACTACCCTAGATGCGCGTAATAACTTCATTGTTCTTGGAGAAGTTTTAGTTGAACTGTGCCAAAGTGTTACTAATGTCATTGCCACTACCTATATGATGGCAACAGATTGGTCCCATTATTGCATATAGATTCTGAAAGTTTGATTCCACAATGTAGGAAACATCCTCTTCACCGCTATTACTTCTACTGCCAATATGTTGCTGCCACAAAATGTAATAATGTGCTTTAGCAATATCAGCCACTAAAGGCCATGCTCGAAAATGGGTAGGTAGTGTGGCTGAGTGGTGGAATGAAGCAGTAAGTAGCAGAGTAATTAAGGTGGCCTTGGGTGAAAGGAAAAAAGAAAAAAACAAGATGGTCTCGTGGCACATTGACTAACTAGGCTGATTATTCTCGTGCAAGAGGATTATTAGGGGCTATGAAATGATGTTGATGTCAGTATTACAAGTGTCATGATGCTTTATTTGTGCATGCTTAACATCTGGAAAATATAAGATGAAAATGAAGGGTGAAAGGTCTTGGTACCAGCTGGATGGTGGTAAGAATAGCTCTTAAACAGCCCCAGTGGTAAGAGCGCAACGTGTGTTAGGCTCATGCATCACTTTAAATCTTGCTGTTGACAGAAGCTTGGTATTTAAGTGGAGAAGGTAAAGGGGCGGGTTCATTATCCACTGAGTTTCAACCATTTAAGTGGAGAAGGGTAAAGGGACGGGTTCATCATCCACTGAGTTTCAACCCAGCGCTAATGGCGTCCAAAGATTTCTTGGTTATTAAAAAAGAAGCTCTTAAACAGACATTTAAAAAAAGGTAGCTCTTAAGCAGTACTCCCTGTGCTCAAGTTGAGTTGGGAAAATTGATGTTGACAAGTTTGGATGCATGATCAAGTATAGGACTCTATGTTTTCTATGGTGTGAATTATCTGCTCTCAAGTAGAGAAATATAGTGCTAAAGCTTTCCCTATTTCTTCCCCCCGCCCCACCCCAAACCAAAAAAAATAGATTGAAGAAAAATCTCAGAGAAGCTTTGGGTTGAGAAAGAAAAAGAATCAATGTATTTTGTCTAAGTTTGGTCCATCTCCAAGTCTTGGGAGAGTGGTCGGTGCGTCACGGATAAAGACGCTTATGGTGCAGAAAGTAATTCCAACGAGAAATGGTCGATCCCTTGAATCTCAACTCTGAGTTGGATTAATATCAACGTTATTGTAAATTGTATGCTGATATTAGTTATTTAATTGAATTTTTGTTATTATAATACTGAATTCATATCTGTCTTTGTACTTTTTATTTTTCGCGAATGGTGCTCTTCACTTTATAGAAGTGGAGGCTTCACTTCTTGCTTTCCTGTTCAAATCCCATGGACCTTGTTGCCTCTTTGATCTTTTTGTTGTTGGAGAAACTGCTTTTACAGTATTCGCTTTCTGATATGATTGTACCAATTTCATTTCCCTTTTTTATTTCTCCTGCTTGCAGCTACTCACATATGGTAGAAGGATTCCCGTCACGGAGCTGTTTGCAAGGATTGATGCTGTAGATGCCAGGGCCATTAAACGGGTTGCAAACAGATTTATATTTGACCAGGTGAGGATTTAAAAAATTATTTGTGGCTTCGGAGCCCATTACTTTGAAAGAATCTTGTTACTCAAAATTCTTTGGTTCCTATTTTGGGTGTTAACCAATTTGTATTTCATTTCTTCCTTTTGGCAGGATGTTGCTATATCCGCTGTGGGTCCTATTCAGACTCTACCTGATTATAACTGGTTCAGGCGCAGGACCTACATGCTCCGTTATTAGGTCATTCTTTGTTTTTGGAGTTGTATGCATCACAATTTTACCCACCTCGTGCAACCACTCCCTTCTCGAATATATAGGTCTTGCTTTTCTAATTATTCTTGCATTCGTTCTGGTTTTGTAATGATTTTCTAGTTTCTTTCCTATAAAAATAAGCGGCCTATATTCAATAATTTGGTTGTCAACGTTCGTTTTCATATTCCTTAAAAATGCAAGGTTGCAGATATAAATTTTGTGTTTGATTAAGGTTTGTATATGTGTGGACCGTGTAGTTCGTTTTTTTTTGGGTTTTGCAGTAAATTGACCCTGCAACCGTCTTCATACAGAAGCTGTCTAGAATCTCTTCTTGGCAATTCTTCTCTAAAATAAAAATGAGAACGTTTTCATTTTAATTTTGTATTCAAAAAAAGAAAAAGGAAAACGAAGTGGGATGCTGTTTGCTGGTCCAAGAAGTTTTAGCTTCAACTGTTTTGCTCCATTATCTTTTGGTCTTATGCGAAATAGAATTTAGCTGTAAATACATTTAGTAATTCATTATTTCAGTCAGGAAAGCCTGTAAAATGTATTAAACTTGCTAACAATTTACAAGAAGTGAAATGAAAATTTTCCGATTGTAAATCTGAAACCAGTGTTCAAGTCAAAACACTAGTATCCAAAACACAACCTACACCAGACAAACTAATACCACAAACACCACGAATGAACATAGATGTCATCCTGAGCAATATTTGTTATTGCCCTTACTCCACCTACAGCATATGCATCTTTGCTATTGAAATTTAGCCTGCAGATAAACAGTGCTTCTTTATAGAAGGGAACTTTTTCAAAGAGGTAAATTTTTCTCAACTTTTCCACTCATTTTCGCTCGGCGACTGGGTCTTGTTTAACGGAACTGAAAAATGCAGACGCAACATGGAAAACAACCTTTCAAATGAATAACTTAAATGAGCTCCCTACAAAAAAATAAAAAAATAAAAAAAATTCCTACTACTAGATGTTCAGAAGTGAAGTGTCAGATACGTATAACATATTAACTCTTGGAAAAATGAAGGCCAGTTAGAGGAACAGTGAGTTGCAGAATGGAATGATTCAACAAACTCTTACCAGTTGATAAGCCTTATCTACCTTTTATCTAACCTCCACGCATGCATATTTCATTTTCTTGATGGAGACAACTGGTGCTACCACTTACCAAGATAACTAAAGTTCACTTATAAATTAGCTTGGGGAGCTAAGATCAGGCATAATACAGACAATGGGAACTCATGCTGTAGAAAGCTCACAGCAACAAGAATGTGAGCACATTTTCCGGAGTAGATATCCACCAGTTCAAGTACCGGATAATGTGACTCTCCCAGATTTTGTGCTTCACAATGTAGAGTTATACACCGACAAAATGGCATTTGTGGATGCTACCACTGGCAAAGGCTACACTTATGGTGAAGTTGCAAGAGACATAAGGAGGTTCGCCAAGGCCTTGAGATCCCTTGGCTTAAGGAAAGGACGGGTGGTGGTGGTAGTTCTTCCAAATGTACCAGAATATGCTATTGTTGCTCTCGGAATCATGGCTGCTGGTGGCGTCTTCTCCGGTGCAAATCCAGCTGCTCATTCATCAGAAATTATGAAACAAGTTGAATCTGCTGATGGCAAGCTTATTGTCTCTGATCTACCAACCTATCACAAGGTAGTACACCTCCAACTCAGTGAGATCAAACTTCTTGTATTTGTTACTCTCTCTGGTCCAACTGAAATTCATATCTTATAATGATAAAAATAGAAGGCTTTAGTCTTCCACCAAATGTAATGAACAGATAACTACACATATCTATCCATAAGTGGGATTTGAAACATGAAAAATCAGGCAAGTTTCCTTCTACAACAGGTTAAAATACACTCATAGTGTAAAAGTTCCTTTTATACTGTTAGTATATACTCCATATGATTTGACTAGTCTATAAGTAATAGTTTCATGACTGCAGGTTAAAGATTGTGGGCTGCCAGTAATAATACTAGGTGAAGAACATGTAGAAGGAACAATTCATTGGGATGAATTGCTTGAAGCTGCAGAGCGTGCCGGTTCAAGAACTGATCACATAACAAACCAAGAAGATGAAATGGTGCAGCAAAATGATTTATGTGCACTGCCCTTCTCATCAGGCACTACGGGGCTGTCCAAGGGAGTGATGTTAACTCACAGAAATCTAGTAGCAAATCTCTGCTCTACACTCTTCAGTGTTAGCCCAGAAATGATAGGCCAAGTTACAACACTAGGTTTGATACCATTTTTCCACATTTATGGGATAACTGGAATCTGTTGTGCAACCATTAGAAACAAAGGGAAAGTGGTAGTCATGCGTAGGTACGAACTAAGGGCATTTCTAAATGCACTCATCGCGCATGAAGTCACATTTGCGCCGATTGTGCCACCTATCATCTTGGCACTTGTTAAGAACCCTATTGTGGATGAATTTGATCTCAATAAGCTTAAGCTTAGATCCATTATGACAGCGGCAGCACCACTTGCCCCTGAGATTCTTAATGAATTTGAGAAGAAATTTCCGGATGTTCAGGTCCAAGAGGTGAACATCCACTAGAAACTTATAATTGTCTTCCTAATGTCAATGTATTATTCAGGCCAACGTTATTTTTGACAAGTAGTGGTCTGTTGTTTTATTTAATTGCTAGGCATATGGGATGACTGAGCACAGCTGCATTACTCTCTCTCATAGTGACCAGCATACTGCTAAAAGAAATTCTGTTGGTTTCATTCTACCTAATTTGGAGGTAAAGTTCGTTGATCCTGATACGGGTAGATCTCTCCCCAAAAACACACCAGGCGAGATATGTGTCAAAAGCCAATGTGTTATGAAGGGTAATTAACCTTAACTTTCCATGTAAACAACCCTTTTGTTCTAGTAGGCATAGGTATATATATGGAATTTAACCCTATGATGTGAATATTTCTCAGGTTACTACAAAAATGAATTTGAGACTTGCCTTACCATTGATAAAGATGGATGGCTTCACACTGGTGACATTGGCTACATAGACGATGATGGAGATATCTTCCTAGTCGATCGTATCAAAGAGCTTATCAAGTACAAGGGATTCCAAGTAAGGATAACATAACCATGAGCTCTAGAGAAGAGCAGATAGACCTATATTAAACACTTGACCAAATTTACTATGCTAAAAGGGCAGCCTTGGTGCACTAAGCTCTTGCTATGCGCGGGGTCCCAGGAAGGGCCTGACTGCATGGGTCTATTGTACGCAGTCTTACCCTGCATTTCTGCAAGAGGCTGTTTACCCGGCTCGAACCCGTGACCTCCTGGTCACATGACATCAACTTTACCAGTTACTCAAGGCTCCCCGTCACCAAATTTACTATGCTGAATCTAGAATTCCATATTTACCTCCTTGTTGGTTTAACAGGTTGCTCCAGCTGAGTTAGAGGGGATCCTTCTCACACATCCTTCAGTAGAAGATGCTGCAGTAGTTGGGTAAGTAAAATCAATTAGTTCAGTTAAGGTTTAAACTGGCAAAATTGTCACGAATAACGGATGGATATTCTTCGTAACTATAGGCTGCCTGATGAAGAAGCAGGAGAGATACCAGCGGCATGGGTAGTCTTGAACTCAAAAGCAAAAGAAAGCGAAGAGGACATTATCAACTACATTGCATCGACTGTTGCACAGTATAAACGAGTGAGAGTGGTGCAGTTCGTCGATAGTATTCCAAAATCTCCTTCTGGAAAAATAATGAGAAGACTTATCAAGGATAAGATGCTAGAGAGACTTAAGAATGCATAGAGTGATGTTCCAAATACATTATTCCAACATACAACAACATTTACCATCTCAAGTTGGTATCGACTTGCCTACTTCATTCTATCATCATGTTTGTAAGGAAGCAATATTCCATAATGTCTGCTCTTTTACATCTATAAAACGTTAAAGTTTACTAGCAATGTACAACAAAACAATGATGGTATTTCATTCTAAAAATGAGCTCAAATTACAGGACGTACAGACATTGGACTAAATCTTTATAACGTAAGAATTATAAGATGCTTCCTTTTTTATGTTTGCAATGCACGTTGAGCAAGATGTAGATTCTCTAGAAATGTAAACAATATCAACAACTATACCTCAATCCGGAACTAATTGATTCAAGGAATAATTGGCTGAACAAACACTAAATGTGAATATGCATAAAAAGGGAACAAAAGAGGGAAAACTGTGGGCATGTTTCACCATATATACTTGTTTCAGTGATTGTGAATGGAAGGGATAATACTGAAGCAAAGTCTTCATATTTTAACAATACAAGGGTATTTCAAGAAATGTGCACTTATCCTGTGAATATTGATAAATTATCAGAATTATTTTACCATTAACTACTCACATGATATGTTAAACATGTATTATTACTCTACATTTGAGGATAATAAATATTCAAATACAATTCAAATATAATATATTTCCTACATTAAAAAATAAAAACACACATTTTAATCAAACAAAGGTTACAAAATCAGAATTTGTGAGAGACCAAAAGTGATAATACAAACAAACATCTCTATAACATCATTGTTTGTTCCGATCTTTTTAGGCTTTTACAGCTAATGGTTGTTATACACCTATAACATCATTTAAAGTTTAATATTTTCTGGCTGTTACGAACAAAAATGATTAAAAAAAATTGTTTCATTCTTTAATGTTTTTTTTTTGGTAGTCAAAGGTGCATACTTTATATGTTAAGGAACATTACAAGGAGCAAAGGTTGGTTCAGTGTTACAAAAAAGGTGGTTGGTCACTAATACCAATTGGCACTGTATTGCCATGGTTACTGTTACAAGAGTTTGACAACAAATTTAAACAAAAGTAGGGGTGTCCCAGCTGCATGGTAGTGTTTCTTTTGCGCTTGTGCAGTGTTCCCCGTTGGTCTGCTGTCAACTCGTGCATTACTAAAGTGGTGGTTCCAAAAATTCAGTAGTTGGGACATTGTGATCTAGGGTTGCCCCATGTTTAGCTAGTTTGTCTGCCACTTGTTTTGCTCCCTGTAAATGTGTATCGCCCAAGGTCTACCCAGTTGGTGTAGGAGATACCTGCATTCATGAGTCAAGGATGAGTAGTGGGAATTTAGGGAGCGGAGTAAAGAAATTACCTCAGTTGAATCCACATTAACTTCCAGTAGTGTGTAATTATGTTGTGGTAAGTTCAATGTAGTTGTGGTTTCCCATTGACCTGGTACTCGTATATCCTAGTAACCATTTGCCTGTGGAATTTTTAATTTAATCCCCCAAAGCCCCGACAAGCTCCGTCACAATTTAGTTTAAAATAATCATTTGTAGGTGGGTTCCATTTTATGTGCATGGGTGTTGTTTGTGAACGACTGTTGGGGTTGTTTAATCCTAGGTAGAAAATTTCAGAGGCTTGGCCTATAATGTGTTGTAGATTAAGGGGGTAGCGGTGTTTTTTTAAAATGAATTCAGTTTAATGTTATAGATAAAGGATAAGAAACTCTTCGAATTTAAAATCTCAAAAGATATGCATATTTCACTAATTAAATATTAAAGACAACTAATACAGTATTATTAATAAATTCATAACTAAATATATATATAGAGATTTAAACTCTAAGACATGTATTTTAAATCTACTAAAAATTAAATTTTTTCAAGATTGATAGAAGAACTCTGAAAAAGATATGTGCAAATATTTGAATCTTAAACATCATACAAGATGAAAACTTCGTCCAATAGAAAAGATTGTATGTGTAGGTCTTTAAATATTAGACATTGTGTATGACAGAACCTTTTGTGCAATGAAATAAAAATATACAAGCATATCTTTTTAATCGCATTAAATAGAATCTTTATTATGAAAGTATGTACTAATATAATTTTTTTATTAAAAGGGGTGCATTGAAGTTTTAAGAAAATTGATCAAATTAATATCTTTAGGCTTGTTATTGGTAATCTTATAAACTCTATATGGATATGGATGTTATGGAGGGCAATTTTACAAAGAGCTTACTGCTATAAAAATGGATGTTGGTGTTATCAGTAAAAAGCTGTTATAAAGAGGTTAAATATAACATAAAAATTTAGTTCCAAGAAAAATATGATTTTTACAGTGAATGATTATTATATAAGAACTAGTTAACTTATCCGCGCTTCGCGCGGTAAAAAATGAATCCACCAATAACTTTTTTGCAAATTTAGGCTGAGAGAGAAGAGTATATATATATATATATATATATATATATATATATATATATATATATATATATATATATATAT
>NW_017674524.1:44536-53415 GCF_001879085.1 Nicotiana attenuata
TATATATATATGTATAAGACATACGTATGAAAAAAATTATTAAAAAAAGAAAATCACCCGTGAAAAATTACATATGAGAACTAAAATAGGAATAAATCTAAAAAAAGTATCGAACTTTTTGTACTTCTATATATACTGACAGACAATATAATGGGGAGCCAAAAAAAATTCTTCTCAATTGGAAGAAAAGTTTCATCCCTATTTAAATACTATCATAAATTATATTAACTATATGTATTAGTAATTGTATTTAGAGACTTTTGAGATTTGAAGAATAAGAAAGCCAAAAATGTCAACAAATAAATAGGTATTCATGAGATACCATGTTACCTCTAGTAAAAAAATATTATATAAGTACCAAAATGAAAAGTATGGGATATTTAAAGTTATGCCGGAAAAAGCCACACAAATGGTATTTTATTAAGGAATAATTACACTATATATCACCCGATCCAGTTCTATAACAATAAAGAACTCATATTTTGGGATTTTACCCGCAGATGCCCATATTGTATATATCTTAAAATAAAAGTTTCAATGTTTAACCCAAACAAGCTTCACTCATCTCTTCTATATTTTCTCCTCTTCTTCTCTCCACACCTCTCCTAAGTTTGTTATGAAGTCAAGATTTTGATATTCAAACCAAAAATTAGGTTAAGGGAGTTAGAAGCTTTTCAGATCTGAAAATTATGAAAGAATCGTGCTCCAATTCGAGTTAAAAGCTTTTCAGATCTGGAAATTTATGAAAGAATCGTGCTCAAATTCGAGTGGGTGCTATTGAAATTAATTGATAATAGTCCAAGAAGCTTCAACCTAGAGATTTGGTTCAGTTGGAATACTTTGCAACTCTTTGAGAACGAATTTGGTGAGGAAAAGAACTGAGTTCTTGATTTTTGTTGAAATTTCTTAGATATTGAAATCCTGGACCGAAAAAGCTGAACTGGGTTCTTGATTTTTGTTGAAATTTCTTCAAGATTGAAGTTCTGGGCTGAGATTTTAAGCCTATTTCAATTATGAGTTTTTTTAACAGGCCCGAGGAAGATGTATTTTGGTGGAAAAAATCAAATGAGTGTTGATTAATGTCGTGAAATTATTTGGGTGAAGCTAAAAATATTGAAAAAGCTTTTAGTAACTTGAATCTAGAGTACTGGGTTGATTGAGCATGATTAACATTGGTTTTGAGAATCATACTTGAGAAAGGAAATTGAAGATGAAATATACAACATTATACAACATTATAATAAGTGTATAATATTGTATAATGTTGTATATTAGGTGTGTAAATAGTGTTATACAACATTACTCTTTCTATTCGCGATTTCCGTTCGACTTTGGTGCAATGGTCTTTCTATTTGAAAGTAAGTTCCTCTTTCGCATGTGCAGTTGAAGCTAAATTTGCTTTTCTGTGTTGGTGAAATACTGGAATACATTGTTATACATTCCATATACGAGTTTATACTAAGTTATACATTTTTATACATGTACAATATATGTGGACTTAAAACTGAAATTAAATTTTTTCTTACTTTTTCTCGAACAATCGAAATAAAGTCAATTTTTTGTTGATTTCTCTGCCAAGTTGCGAACTTGTAGCAATTTTTTTCAATTTTAATTTTTTATTTATTTTGTTTATGCTATTTAGAACTTGGGAAAGAAGAAAATTTAATTTTTTTCAAGTTGCATTATAGTTGGTTTGCATCGTTGTAGTTGCAATAGGAATGTATATGATCGATTTAAGTCAGTTGTGTGAAAAGAATAAAAAATCACATAGAGATCTGTAAAGTTACACCCAATGATGATGTAATATTGTGAGACTTTCATGGGCTATACGGATGAAAATTTAAAATAATGGCTATGCGAATGAAATGCAGCTACGTGGACTGTATTTTTATGCAATTATCCCTTTTGTTAATAGTAATAAATATCAGTTATAATGGTAGAGGATAGATAATTAATCATATTTAGAGACGTTTTGGCTATTTAAATAAAGTAAATGCCAAAATGGGGGAAATCTTCTAGTTTCAAACAATTAAAAGCGTAAGATGAGATTTTACTCCCTCCTAATAAGGGTGAAAATCATTTATCCTCCCCAACTTTGTGTTAAAATAAACTCCCCCCTCAACTTTGAACAATAATCATTCTCCCCCATTTATCCTACACAATACCTTTTTTGCCATTTGAATTTTTAATTTCCTCCTCAATTCAATATTTTTTTGTTATATGATATTCTTTTATGATTTTAGCTATAACTTAAATTATGTAAAAGTTAGTATAAATTGTAATTAGAGTTCATTAAAATTATGAGTAGAATAAGTAATCAGAGCCAATCAAAATTACCTTATCTTTATGATTGTTATTTTAATGTAATGCATATTAAATATATATTTAAGTTATATTTTCTTAGCGACGAAGCTAGAAATTCATACAAGAGGGACCCCAATTTTTTTTTTTAAATTTCGGATTGAGCTTGTGAGCTATGATAACTTGGGGTGTTTTTCCATCATCTTATATGAAAAACTCGGATTGAACTTGTGAGCTAAGAAATTAAAATTTGTGAGCTAAGAGAATAGAGTTCATTAATTTCTTAGCTCACAAGTTCAATCTGAGTTTTTCATATAAGAGGATTGAAAAACATCCCAAGTTATCAGCTCACAAGTTCAACCGAAATAATTTTAAAAAATGGGGTATTTTTCAATCCTCTTATATGAATTTCTAGCTCCGTCGCTAAGAAAATATAGCTTAAATATATATTTAATATGCATTACATTAAAATAACAATCATAAAGATAATGTAATTTTAATTGATCGACTCTAATTACTTATTCTACTTATAATTTTAATGAACTCTAATTACAATTTATAATAGGTATTACATAATTTAAGTTATAGCTAAAACCATAAAAAAAATTATATAATAAAAAAGTATTGAATTGAGGAGGAAATTGAAAATTCAAGGGCAAAAAAGGTATTGTGTAGGATAAAGGAGGGAGAATGATTATTGTTCAAAGTTGAGGGGGGGAGTTTGGTTTTTAACACAAAGTTGGGGAGGGTAAATAATTTTTACCCCTCCTAATAATGACCTAAAGAATCTGTATAAGGAATTCAAATTGGAAAAAGACAATTTTCTTGTGCTCAAGTCAATATTATAATGTATAAAACAAAAAGCCGAAAAAGAAAAAATTAAGCTGGATAATCAAGACATCTGATATAAAGAGGCATCAACTTTTAGTTATCATACGGTGTTAACAAACTTGCCACTAGACTTCAGTAGTCACCGGCTGATGAAGCATTCTGACACATGTTACGTATAGTATTAACTAATATAATTTAGATGTAATAAGAAGTTATGATAAACACATAGAAAGTCTCAATTACCTCATTAAAGACGGAGCAACTAACATGGTGAACAACGAAGATAGACACAGAGATTTACAGATCACACCATGGCCTTCAAAGAAAAATGCATACTAAATATGGGTTACGATGACATCTTACGAATATGCAAATTTACAATCATAAACTAAATAACTTTGCCAGATGACAGGGTATACGGATAAAAAAATCCCACTCATGGAATTAAATGCAGACGAACATGAAATGAATCACAAAATTAGTGAGATTCCACCATGGCCCAAAAGAAAAAAATGCTCGGGACATGCTCCTGCAATTTCCTCATTCTTTCACTAATTTGAGTTCAATTTACCACCACATGAAAAAAAAACTTTAGTAAAAGAAAGAAAAAAAAGTCGCTCAAGCACAAGACTTTCTTCATGGTACAGTAAATTAAATATAAATAAAAGAACACAATCAAATAAAAAATTTGTCAACTGATTAAAATTTTGTTTTGAATTGCAAATGAAGTCAATCAAATACATCATGGAAACTTATTTAAGAGATAAAATATACATTCACTGACTACTGATTGTATGTACCTCTACCAATTCACTTACAATCTTGTTCAATCCACCACTTTTTTGTTGAAGCGAAAGCTAAATCTTATATATTTTCATATCACTTTAATTTGTTAGTGTTGAACTTTATGAAGAGGAAGTGCGTAAAAGATTGGGTGTGAAGAGGCTGCGTATTGCTTTGTTTCTGCTTTAGTAGATATCATTGTATTGAATGTTAGCAACCTTTCCATAACCAGGAGAGTGTCCGTTCAAATTGCTACTTTTATGAGAATTAATTGTTGTAACTGTCCACTCTTTTTGGAACAACACGATCTTTGAGAATTGGTTGTAGGTACCTCTACCAATTTACTTACAACCTTGTTCAATCCACTGCTTTTCTGTTGAAGTGAAAGCTAAATCTTCTATATTTTCATATCACTTTAATTTGTTAGTGTTGAACTTTATGAAGAGGAAGTGCGTAAAAGATTAAGTGTGAAGAGGCTACGTATTGCTTTGTTTCTGCTTTAGTGGATATCATTGTATTGAATGTTAGCAACCTTTCCATAACCAAGGGAGTGTTCGTTCAAATTGCTACTTTTATGAGAATTAATTGTTGTAACTGTCCATTCTTTTTGGAACAACACGATCTTTGAGAACATAAATCTTAATGTTACATGGAAGTTTTATATAATAGTAAAAGAGAACATAAATAAATGGAAAAAAATAGAAAAAAGGCCAAAAAACAGGAAAAAAGATAAATAGCAATCCTAATCTATAGAAGATGCAACATCACCTCTTCCATTCCCAATATATATATATATATATATATATAGATAGATGCTGGAATATCTCAAAATAAAATAAATCAACCGTGTTTCAAAATTAATTACACAAAAAAGGGCATTGTAGTCAATATAGGAAAGAGTATGATACGCTGAAAACTCAGGCTGGGAAGATCCGAACAGCAACAACTGATTTGAAACTTTAGGGTTCCAAATTGCTCCAAATTCCCGCGGATTAAGAGTTCATTCGAGACTTCAATTTTTCCCAGCGGCTAAGGTAATTAATTTGTTATAGAATCAATTCATACAGTTATCAATGCTCCTATGACTACTGAAATACCTCACTCAAAAAGTTGGGAGAAGAAGAAAGTTGGACAAAAAGTTACCACCTATGTGATATTTGTTTACAGACGAGTTGGGTTGCCATAATTTATTTGCCCAAAGTGAAATTGAGAATTTTACTGCAGTATTTTTAATGCAAATCATTGAATTGTAGACAAAAGCAACCTCAGCATAGCTCATTACTGGTAGAATCCTGAAAATTCTGAAAACGCTGTCTTTCCGGGTTCACTGGGAGAATTGCTCCGTCCCGTCGGATTGGAGATGAGCCGGTTGATTGAGCATCACCTAGCAAATAATAGTAAGGCCCCCTTTTTAAAAAAAATATTTTTAATTTCTTTTCAGTTGCAAACGCACTTTTATGTAGTTTATATAGTAATTCACTAGAAGTTGGTTCTCAAATTATGATCTTTTAGACATCTCCAATAGTAAATGGTCACTATAGTAAGAAGATGTTGAATGATCTGTAGTTATGTGCTTTCGTATAGACTCCTTATCTGGCTCTCTTATGGAGGGAAGGTAATTGTTTGTTTCCAATTCCCTTCTTACGCAAGGTTTCAATGTGGGTTTTGCATGTTTGTTTAGAAAAAGGTGGTTTTGACTTTTAATGGGCCGTACTTCTTTTTCTGGCGGAGCAGAACAGGACATGAAAGGGACAGAGGTTTTTGTTGGTGGTTTGGCCCGTACTACTACTGAAAGCAAAATTCATGAGGTTTGTTTCAGATTTATGTTACATTGTCTATTTGGTTCTTCAAGTTTATTTTTTTGGTTCAAGTTTATTTTTTACATTGAGCTTGTTTTTTTTTTGTGTGTGGATAAAATAAGTAAACATTATTAACTGGGTCAGCACTGAGCAATTGCTGAGTTACAAAAAGTGCATAAAGGAAGTCCTGTAAAAACAAATGTGTTATCTACATGATTAACAAATTTTAACTTATACCTGTAAAAACGAATGTGTTATCTACATTGTTAACAAATTTTAACTTATCGAACGACATTATGTTAAATTTATGTTACACCAAAACAAGGTCAGTTAAATACTTATAGATCAGTATATGACTAGGGTAAGTTTCACCATCAAACCACATCCGGGTGCTTCACTGAGGAGAGTCCACGCGATTCATGTTGGGACTGTAAACGGAATCTTGTGTAGTCTTTCATGTGTTCCTACTAGCTGCACGGAGATAGGTATATTTAAAGTCCTTTGCATTACTCAATGGATCCCAATTAGATTTTTAGAAAAGGTCCTATAACTCCCTTGCCACTCTACAATGTAGAAGAGATGATTAGTATCCTCGATATCCTTGTCATACGTAAAACACCTATCACATGGGATAAAACATCTCATTCTCTTGTCGTCTTTGAGTGAGACATACATCATGTAAAGCGTCCGACTAAAGCATGTGACCTCGAGTGGAGCTGAAAGGTGGATGTCTTCCACCTTTCAGCAGATTATGATAGTATTGAGTGTATGACTTACTAAAAGTTAATATCTCCGTTTCACTTTTTCAGAAATCTGTGTCCTGTATTCAAGTTTTCCTAGCAAAGAAATCATCCTCTCAATATCCAATCCCCACAATACCTTATATTTAGGTACCATTTGCTCTACCCTAAAGTATCATGGCATCAGGATACACTACAAACCTGAATAAATCAGGGGTATTTACTCTCAGAAGTGTGACCAAGCCAAAGATCTTGCCAACATTTTATCTTCAACAATTTCCCACTTCAGGATAAATATGGCTTTGGAATTCGTCCCATAACTTTCTAATGTATTTTCATGGCCTTCCTGTATGGAAAGTGAAGACATTTTGAGTGCACCAGTGGTCCTATATTTCATAATCACCTTCAAAAATATGCCTCCACAACTATTTATGCAATAGACTCTTTTATGGAGCATGTGGAGGTCGAGCATTAGGGTGGTCGGCTAGGGGGTAGTCGAGAGTTCTTCTCTCTTTGTACTGGGTAGTCTGATAGAGTTTCGTGTAGGTTTGTTAGCGGTTTAAGTTGTGTTCACATTGTTGTTTTGCTTAGTTTTGTGTTATTGTCCTTTCACGTATGCGTTGTTGTTATTTTCTTTCTGTCATCTCTTGTTGTTACATGCCTTTTCTCTTGTTTCTTTTCTGATATTATTGTCTCTCCTGTTGAGCCGAGAGTCTCCCGGAAACGGCCTCTCTACCCTTTCGGGGTAGGGGTAAGGTCTGCGTACACTCTCCCCAGACCCCACTAGTGGGATTTCACTGGGTATGTTGTTGTTGTTGTACTCTTTTATGGAGCCTTAATTTTTTCATCAATTTCACCAACATTATTTGGTTTCCACACATCTAACTACCTTGTGAAATGGAACTTATGCTGATAAATGCTAACTTCCCAAGTTTCTTTTTATACGCCCTAGCTGTTTTAGTACCTCTGGGAGGTTAGTTAAGATTGATGTAAAGAGTATCTTCCAGGACACTATTGATCAGGGTTAGTCATCCTCCCACTGAGCAATATTGTTTCTTTCAAGTGACTAGTTTTTATTTAAATCTGTTACCCCCCCGGGATACTACTTCTGACTTTATCTGGTGCCTGGGGGGAGACCAAGACATGGAAATTCACCAGTTTTGCATCCAAGTACCTTCTAAGGATTGCACATAGATCGCATTATTTATAGGGTATGACAGGCTTTTGCCTATTTTTAAGTGCATCCAAAGACAGCTTCCAAAGCTAAAGAAACACCTTTAGCATCATAAGTGCTTCTCCGCTGCTCCAAAAAATCAAGGTACCATCAGCACATAAATGTGAGGAACTGTGACTTCAGACCTTATACTTCTTCCCACTCTAAACCATAATCCTGCTTAGCATCCCTCTTACACTTTCCATAGCCAGGATAAGGAAAGTAGATAGACGGACTCCCTCTCCTTCATAACTCTGATTGATCCTTCAAACTGTTGCTTTCTGTGTGGGTGTTGCTCATACTGTTCTCTCACCTTATATAGTCTAGCCAGTCTGTTAAACTAGCTAATAATTTAAGTCTCGTCTCCTATTGACTAGAAGAATTAGAGTTAGGTTAGATTGCTTATTCAGTCAAAGGGTTAAATTCACTGAATTCTAGGGATGACTGGTTTTCTGCTGTCTTTGAGGGCTTGTGTTGGGTCATTTTTTAAACAGATCATGCTTCTTTTGAGGCAAGTAGGGTTTATTCCTCGAATCTTAGCAGTAGGTAGAGACTTTACCTTTTTATGCTACAATTTTAGGTATATTGTCACCCTTACTCATGAACATATATTAGGTTTCACAAAAAGCCCCTTATTATGCTAATGACACAAACAATTGCTCCTTTTGCTCGTTATTTCATAAATTGTTATTCTGAGGAATTACATTACAAACTGGATATTGTTCTACTTTTAATAATCAATTTGTTCTAAATACACTATATGATACCACCACTATTGTTTGTCTCTTTTATTCCTCTCTCTTGAGGGAAATTGTTAAAATTAATTATGCCTTTTTTTGTGGTAGATCAGTTTACCTAATTACGTTATGCAGTTGCAAATTTATTTCTCTTGACTCTACTTTTATCTTTAAAAAACTAACAAACCAATCCCATGCCAAAAGCTGGTGTTTTCGGGTTTAGGGGTTACAGGAACATAATGGTAAGAAAAATATGACTAGAGCTGGACTTCTTATTGTCAATGATTGTAACTATCTTACAGTATCACTCTGTATTTGTGTCAGATTATGTGTGTAAAACATCTGCATTTTACAGGTATTTTCTTCATGTGGTGAGATTGTGGAAATACGGTTGATTAAAGACCAGACAGGCGTTCCTAAGGTTGTCAGTATGATCTGCTTATTTGTATTACCTGTAATTACTCATGCTCCCCCC
>NW_017674524.1:53435-62747 GCF_001879085.1 Nicotiana attenuata
CTCGTAATTACTACAACTCGATACCCCCCCCGACCCCCCCCCCCCCCCCCTAAAAAAAAAGAAAAAAACCAAAGCTAAAAGAGAAGAATAAGAAATGAAAAGCGACAATAGAAAAATGAAGGTTTAGATGCTAATGTTGTACCTTTAATTTGTTATGAATGATGACAGGGATTTTGCTTTGTACGATTTGCAACAAAATATGCTGCTGACAAAGCTCTGAAGGAAAAATCTGGATATGTGGTAAAAGCCTCATGATAGATGCATTAGATATTTCATTGACTTGTCTTGATAAACTCTTACATTTTCATTTATTCCTATCAACTTGCATGTGCGATGCTCTTATTGCTCATGCATGTACATAAGACGACCACTTGCTTGGATAATTAAGAGAACTATAAGCAATAGTATAATATTCCTAGTAACTAACAGAATCTTTTACTTGATGGCTTACATCATTGTCAAAGATATGCCTTCTGTTGATTCAAGAATTGGTCCTCGTAAAAGAATATTAAAAAGAGTTGCGCTTTACTTAGAATATGGATTTTTCCCTAGAATAAAAGATTGCTGTATAACTATTTCTTGACATTTTGACACTTTAGCTCATTACTTTGATATTTTTCTTCACGAAGATAAGCTTGAATTACACATCTTGCTTTATTGAAAGTTCATCCGTCGGATACATGATTTTTGTGCCAGCAATTGGAGCAACTGATTTGTTCTATGTTTTTTGTTTCTCTTTTTCCTTTTTACTTTCTTTTTCGTTCTTTGGATAGCTATGGACACCTAATTTGGTATTTGTTCAACTATGGACGCCTTTGTTTTGTTAGGATATCTCTTTACTTATTAATTAAGTAGCAAATAGTTTTCCATCAAAAAAATTAAGTAGCAAATAGTTTATGGGCATTATGTAGTACATCTGAGTAGGACGTAGAAACTTTAATAAAGGGCTTTGCACGTACAATTCATTAGATTATCTGTTATATTCGATAACATAGTGTAATGTTAGTCTAGTAAAAAACTGTACGCTGGACTAAAGACCTATTGATAGTTATAGACCGTAGACGTGTTAATAGTTCCATAGATCCAAATAGTAAACCCCTATCATATCAGGGGGAGCGTATGTAGATCTTAACAGGTAACAAAAGGTTGGTTGGTACATTAAACTACCTTCCTATTACCATATCAGGCCCTTCTTTTGCTGTGGTCGTAGTTTGTCAATTCATGCTCTCCAAATGCTCATTATTGGGATGCTGTTGTATGAACTATGACACATTAGTAAAGCACCAAGCTAAATGTTACTACGCAAAGACAACTGAAATTCTCAAGATGTAGGATACTCTGACGCAAATTGGGTTGATTCTCCTATTGATCAACTATTTATATCTGGATACTATGTCTTTTCTGCTGGTGACTAGATATCATGGAAAATTAAGAAACATAACGTTGTTTTTAGCACATAAGGCAAGTTTCAGCCCATGGTTATAGTTACTATGGATTATACAATTGCTTATAGCTTTGAAGTTTGGAGACTCTAAACGAATAAGATTATGTTGTGATAATCAAGCAGCATTGTGCACAACCTCTATTCGATTTTTCATGAAGCACCTGAGCATATATGTGGCCTGCCAATTTATTTGGGTAAAAAGGTTCTTTTCAAGGAAATAGTAATTGAATCTGTTATCTCCATGAACAACTAACAAACATCTCAACAAAGCCTCTAAGGGGACCTTGAAGTCATTGTATATTTTAACAAGCTTGGTGAGTACTAGTATTTTTATGCCTCAAATTGAGGAGAAGTATTGGAAATGTTATCAATAAGCTTTATGCATACGATTGATATGTTCACTTCTCAAGTTTTACTTAGTCTACTCTCAGGGAAATGGGGAGTTCCCTTGTTCACTGTATTGTGTTTTTGTGCAATGTATTAAGTTAGTTTTACTATATTGATGGCATAAAGATAATTTCACGGACCAATGTTCAATTTATTCGGCTCATATTACCCATTACTAATTTTTCTTTTGATGACCGAGAAATCCCCGAGGGCCAGTTGCTCACGGTTTGAAACTCGGTGACTGGATAAAGTTACTTCTCTCTTAGTATGAAATGTTTGGAAGATCCTCAAAGATTGTCATCCTGCTATGAGTTTGGTTGCTTGTATTCTGTTTAAAAGTGGAATTTTTTTCTCCCTATTATATTAGATTTATTTTGTGGCTATTATTTCAGCTGGATGGGAAGAAAATCGGGGTTCGCCCCTCAGTTGAGCAGGACACTTTATTTCTTGGAAATCTTAACAAAGGTTCGTCTTATCTTGCAAATCTTGTTGTCCAAGAGTTATTGCCTGATTTAATTAGGGTCTTTCTGTGACACTGGAGAAGTTCTTTAATGACAATACATAGAAGATGCTATTACATAGAAGATATGTTGAACATACGAGGAGTTAGCATTATATTACAATTTTACGGGCTGATCTTTCATAAATATCCATTGTCTTGCTGCTACTCTGGTTATGCAGGTGCTATATAATAATTGGCTTTTCACGCTTGTAGTTTATTACAGTATACTCTATATCTGGATTATGAATTTGACAGTTAAATTGTTTCTTTTTCTTTTTCTCATTCATTATGGGCTTTGTACTCTTGTAGTTTACTAGGATACATTTTCTTTGCTGGAGTTGTGAATTTGAGCCTTAAATCATCTTCCTTCTACTTTTGGTTTCTGGCACTTGAGCAAGAGACAATTTTTCTTTGTTTGTGTGCTTTCCTTATTGCTTGTTTGGACTATTTCAAGGTTGGGGTGCCGAGGAATTTGAGAGTATTGTGCACCAGGTACACCTTTTAACTGCTTACAGTGCACTTTTCTTAATCTCTTGAAATATTGTTGAATATCCATCTCCCCCTCTCTCTCTCTCTAGGTTTTTCCAGATGCTGTATCTGTTGATCTTGCACTTCTTGGAGATGTCCAACCTGGTCAGAAGCAACAGAATCGGGGTTTTGCTTTCGTGAAATTCCCATCTCATGCTGTAATGCCTCTGTCTATGTTTTACATTATTAATTAGTATTATGGTGGTTGAATTATTTTAACCTTGTTGTAACATCACTTTTTACTCATATTGTTGCATCTTAAATACTACAGGATAGAAGCTCAGGTTCGTGGTTTTGATTCTCAGTTCCAGAACCAAATTATGATGCCTATATTCTTGAGGAATCTCCCTTAATGAAACAAACTCTCAGACATTTTATTAACCTCACCTTATCGAAAAAATAAAGAAGAAAAAACTCTCAGACATGTTATTACAGATTGGGAAATTCAGCTATAAAAATATGACGCGAGCATTCTTTTCAAATGCATATGCGACATTCTAAAACGTGAAACAAAAGCTGCAAATTTTGTTCTCTACAAAATTATGTACACCACATTAAAATGATACATGTGCTAATGAGAAACTCTTTAAGAATTGATAATTAATATGGCTATTGGATACTAAAAAGGAAAAATAAAAGTTCCATATATTAATATGAATCCTAAGCGTAATGCTATACAATTTCTATATCAACTAAACTGATAAAAGTACTGTCATCTTTTTGTACATCTAATGTTGTTTTCACTTTTAGTATCTCCAGAGCTGATATCTCTATATGGACTTCCAATATCTGATCGTTGATGTCTCCAGTGTTCCAGTATCCATGTTTTCATCTATAACTTTGAGTATGCCTAGAATGACGTTGATGGATCATAAGTTCTGAAGTGCTATCGCCTCAATTTATTGTTCCCTGAAACAATATGCTTTCCTTGTCTGGTGCCTTAGTTTATTGTTAAGTTGCTTATCTGAAACAATATGCTTCCCTTGTCTGGTGCAAGTAAGATCAAAGATGATGTGTTGTTAATGGTTTCTTTTTCCTTCCCTTCAATGTATTAATATATTCCCTTTTCTTTTTATTTTATTGGATAAATTATTAGTTTTATTGCTTTAAAAGGAAAATATGCAAAAAATAAACAAAGGTAGAGAACTTGAAATAAGAGTATGATTCTTTACAAGAGCATCCAACCATTTATGCTAACTGTTACCTCATAGGTACTTTAAACATATACTATAAGAAAAAGAGAAATCTCCTAATCTTTACATAAGTAATTTTCATTCCTTAAAGCTTGTCGATTTCACTCTCTATATTGTCCACAAGTGATTAGTCAGGGGGTCGATTTCAATGCTCTGCTTCTCCTCCTTCTGTTCCTACATATGTAGCATGGTTTTGAGGGTGCTCGGCATCACCCAACCAATTCCAAGCTTGTACCATAATAGATGTGCCACTTGACTGTAGTAATAGATAATTCACATCCTCCCCTGCCTTTTTAGACATAACGACTAGATAATCTGGTTTTATCTTCCTTTTCCTCAAAATCTTTATTGTGACTAGGACTTCACATGCAGCTAATCATTCAAAGGAGAATTTGTTCTCCCTTCTCATCAACCTATGATAAACAACCTTATTGTGAAAAGGACAACATTCTGTGTTTCATCTCCACGTGTCCTGATGTGTGATTGAGATCTCTGCTTATACAACAGGTCAAGGAGGTTTTGGGGGTTCTTCAACTTTTCAATCCCGCAGAACCTTTCTTTCCACTAATCTGTATAATAACATTTAGTTTATGCTGACATGAGATTGAGTAAATAGCTGGATAAGTGATGGACAGAATAATCACATCATCTATCTCCAATATTGTCCAGGGCTGAATTTCCCATTTAGAAATTGACATTCCCTGTAAACTCCTCTCACAGTTTCATTATACACTGCCATAGTCCTCCCCACTATATGGCATTGAAATCTAAGCAGTTCTCTGACCACTTCTTAAACTCCGTATTTGTCTGCTATGACACGTTACATAATGCCAGAATTGTATCTAAACCTCCATATCCACTTTCCTAGTGGAGCCTTGTTAAGACCCTCAGCTCTCTCACACCCTTGCAAGAAGTTGCTATCTTCCTTGTCAATGGAAACTTTCTACTCTTCTTGTTGAATCCCTCAAGAAATTTCCTTGTTTTCTCTTAAAATATTCCCACTATTGCTGTGGATATGTGCATCAAAGACATGTAGTACGTGGAAAAGCTAGACTGTGTACTTTGCTTAAAACCTCCTTCCTTCATTAGGCAAGTACTTGATTTACGTCCTTCTAAGGTTTTCTCAACCTTCACAGTTGCCGGATTCCACGGCACAGTTTCTGATTTTCTTCCAAGGGTAAACCAAAATATCAGAGGTGATTCGTCTATGCACTTGAAAATCTGTACAAGTTGCTAATATTCTCCACCTTTGCTTTCGAGCTAATTTGTGGCTAACATCCTGAGTAATATTGTAAAGTAAAAATAACACGTCTTGGATGCATCACTTTTCCTGATGCTTCTATTATTACTTGTGAATCCCAGAATCTTGTGATTCTTGCAAAACATGTAGCTCCATATGTGTGAGATGCCCAACCATTCAAGTACATCATCACTGACTTGATAGACACCTGAGGAAAAATAACGTTCAGCCACTGATATAATTAGTAGATATAAATGTCTGTATATCTCGTATCAATCAACTATATCTCAACCCAAACTACCTGGATCTGCTATGAATCCTCCTTATCCCTTTCATTTTATTTGGGTTGATTTTTAAGTAGAGATTCTCTATAACTAAATGTTATTTAAATTTTACACTTCTCCCTATAGTGGCATACAAGTATCTAAGCAGACTTTAAAGATTCCTGTGAAAATATTTCAAATGCACAAGCTATTCTTCTATATATCTCATGGTTGTGCAAAAATTCCAACAAGAAGCCTCTATAACTAAATGTTATTTAAATTTTACACTTCTCCCTATAGTGGCATACAAGTATCTAAGCAGACTTTAAAGATTCCTGTGAAAATATTTCAAATGCACAAGCTATTCTTCTATATATCTCATGGTTGTGCAAAAATTCCAACAAGAAGCTATGTGTATTATCACTATTGAGGAGAAGATATGTCTCTTTGATATATGTTGGTTGGGAGAAGATGAATTATGTTGTCTAACACTCGTAATCTGCTAGAGGTTGTAAACTATTTTCTTTCAGTTTGAACTTCCTTTTCTAGTAGTTATTCTATGTCGTGAAAATGGTCTGTCTCTTGCTGCTATTGGGCTCCTTTGCTGCCTGCTGTCTCTCTCATGGATTCCATGACAAACAATATTTTCCTGGAGTATGATATTAACAATATCATTTCACATACTTGGAGTCTCCATGCAGTAACTTATTGTATTTTTCTCATACTTTAGGTCACACTGTTCTTTTCTCTGGATCTTGACCTATTTCCTCTTGCTATTAGGTGTCTAGATTCTCTAGCCTTTGTTATAACCCATCCAGTTAGCTTGACCAGTTGCTTCAGTTTCTTTCAGTCACACTCTCTCTCTTAGGTATATTTCAAATGTCTGACATACTTATACAAATAGAATATACCAAATATTATTTGACCAATGTAGAAGTCCAAACATTATTCACATGTGTTAACAATTCAAGCTTATAAAAGCTGTCCAATTTTCTACCCATATTCTTGAATTATTTACTTGACTTTTCCTATTGAAAACAAATTTTTATGCAATTTAATTAATTTCCTTATAACATGATAATATACTGCTCCTAGGTCCTAAGCCGAGTCTCAATCTTTGTTTTGTTGTCTGTTCAAAGTAACTCTCGCTCTTCCTAAAAGGTAATTTTTAATCAAATTCCGCCAAAAGAAAAAGTGAAAGTTCCTACATTTTTCCAGCTTCAAACCTCTGTATCTTTGCTCAGGCCTACCAGTGCCATGTCATAACTAGATATTAATTTTGAAATGCAGGAAGAATCAAACCAACTCTTTACTATTGTTGCACAGTCTATCTTTTTATGTTGATTCCTAGTCTTGTCTGTAATATTTTCATGTTTTACATAGATAATGCTCAAAAAAAAATGTGTAAATAGGCACTCTGTTGAAGTTACATTCTGGAATCAATGTTTTCTGTTATTTTCTTGATTCTTCTAGCTGTTAATAAACTTGTAGATTCTTAGTCATTAATGATTCAATTGTACCTAAGTAGTTCTAGAACAATTGTTAATCTTAAATGAAGCTATGATCTTATGGATATTAGCTCTTATTTTCTGATTTATCATAAGATGCAGATGATTTCATATACCGATCCCAGCTAGTTTAGGATTAAGACATAGTGTTGTTGAAATAGCAAAGAGATGCTAATATCCACAAATCCCAGTCTCAATGTCATTTGTCAAAAAAAAAAAAAAACAAAAAAAAAACTCATCTTCGATGCTATAATGTCAACCTCTGTGTCGGCCTCATTTGAGATAGCTTGTAAGTGAGAAACAAAATTTTGTTAATCCTCGACTATGAACTTAACCAACTTCATATGATTATGTAATATGCTCAATTTACGGCAAGTTGGGTCAAAATATCTTCATGGTGGATTGGAACCCTCATTTGGCCTTTAATCTGTTGCCTTTCCCGAGCTAAAATTACTGTATCTTGCTGTGCAAGTTCATAGATCAAAATCTTCAGTAAGAATCAGAGCAGAAGGAATATGTATTAATTCATACTTCAAATAATTTGTCCTTGTCTTCTCCACTCAAACTGCTTCACCGTCTTGTTGCCCAAAACTCTTGAATATAGTGCTGTAATCATTGGTCCCTGCCAAATAAATAATTCAATAAAATCCAATACTTTTCACCCCATTATGAATATGCTACTCTAATGAAAACAAATCCCAAATATAAACTTCCTTCAAAATTCTCAATCACAGGCTGCGGCTCGTGCTTTTCGGGTAGGCTCCCAATCCGATTTTCTCATTGATGGCAAGTTACATCCATCTGTACAGTGGGCTGAGGAACCTGATCCCAATGAACTTGCTCAGGTTTTTTCCTCTCTTCCCTTTTACGATACTTATAGAATGAAAATCCTTAGATTTCTGTTATTTTCACCTTACCTTCGTTTGGATTGTCAGATCAAAGCAGCCTTCGTTAGAAATTTACCTCCTGGTGCTGATGAAGATTACTTGAAGAAGCTCTTTCAGCCCTTTGGCAATGTATTATACCTTGCAATTTCATTTTGATGTTTCGCCTATTAGTTGCATTAAAAATTTCAAAAAAATTGAACACTGATGACTTCTTCCATACATGTGGTTAATATATCTCAGGTAGAGAGGATAGCTCTATCCAGGAAAGGTAGCTCCACCATTGGATTCGTTTACTTCGATAAGCGATCTGTAAGTTTAGCCGCTGTCATTGTTAGTATGAGTTTGACTTTCTTTCTTGGAGTTGATCAATTTGGCATTTGTGTGGAAGTCCCTTCAACTTGTGGATGTTCTACTCCTGCTCTAGTTACTAATTTCACTCCCCCCCTGTAATTTTGGTGAATGCTACCTTCTTTTGTGCCCTCTGGCAACTTTTAGGTGCAAATCATTGATTTCTTATATTCATGTATATCAAATGTGATATTATTTTAATGTCTGATTATAATGTCTTCAAAATAAAAAACCTAGAACAAATAAACAAATTAACTATTTTGAATTTCAAATTTGGGTTAAAGCTCCTCCAGAATGTGTTATTCAACACCTAATGATTGAACATTTTCAGTTTCCAGAGATGGAGCACTGGTATATTGAGCCATTTTTGAGTGATGGCTATTTGACAATTGAGATAACCAAGTGTATATGTTCAAGTTCATTGTTTTAAAATAGTACCAAACCCCAGTAGTTTCCTAGAAGTACAGAAATTTGTGGTACAACTTTAATCGATCTAAGAAGTTTTTTCACCCCCTTGCTTCCGGGGGAAAGTATAATGTGGAAAGAAACAAATTTATCTTCTTTGATCCAGATAGCAGATCCTTCCTTTGCCTTATTTTTCTTCATATTAAGTTAAATGACATTGTGCCATTGAACTAAATTTTACTTTTCTTTTGAGGATCGGTTGTTTTCTTAATCAAGAAGTCATCTTATAGCCCGCAAAAGTTTGTCAGAGTGCTTTTCAAAACAATATAACAACAACTACACCTCAGTCCCAAACAAGTTGGGGTCGTGTATAGGATCCTCACTGACCATGTTACTCAATATAAACTCATCTCATGCCAATATTTATCAGGAAAAAAAACTCATCTCATGCCAATGTTATGCAAGTACAATGTTTTTAAAACAAAAAAAGGTAATAAAAGAGTTCTTAGTATTTTTAAGTGCATTTATTTTATTAAAATGATCCTCTGTCTTCATTGTCAACTCTTCGATATGATGCAAAAATAACCCATTGAAGCTCTTTGTAAAC
>NW_017674524.1:62984-93824 GCF_001879085.1 Nicotiana attenuata
AAAAAAAAAAAAGGAAATCGAAACACACGTTCCTCCCTCACTTTTCCTGAATCTACAATGTCTATTCTCATCTTCACATTCAATAAACTCCTAGCCATCAATTCCATTAGCTCCGCAAATCCTCTCAGGTCTCTTACTCGCTACATAATTTTGACCATCTAATCATCTTCATTCTTGTTAAAATATTGATGGAATGCTCAAATTACCAAATGATGTTAAGAGGTAAACTGCTTGTGCCTGGTCAACTACAAGAGATTCTTCCTAACCTAAAGCATCAAAGACTAGCTGCCAGGCAATTTGGAAGCAGATTAAGGTGGTGGGACAATCACTCCATCAATATTCTATGGAGTGAGCTGATGTTAGGGGACCTATATAGTGGGGGCTCAGGAGGTGAATTCAATAGGCAGTGGGAGAAGGGAAATGATATCCTCAAAGGGAAATTTTCTGTATCTGGAAGGATGTTCGAGAGAGTAACAGAAAGTTTGGCAATATGCCAATAGCGCCACTGCGAAAATTTCTTGAAGTGCAGTTTGTCATTAGTCTTCTTTCACTAATATGCTTACAAGTCTCATTTAGCAACATTAAAGCTACTGTTTCTGCTCGTGATGAATAATAGACAATTACTATTCTTCTTGTCTAGAAGCAGAACAATAAACTGAAAGGATATCATCTGTGTAGTAGCATTGGCTATCAGTTCTGCAGGAAAATCTGACTTATGAAGAAAAATTAGAAATCCAAATAAAAAGTGACCCTTAAGATTGGAATTTCGCTTCTAGTACAGCTGACATTGTCTTTCTTTTGTTTCTTTCCCCAATCCCATTTCCTCTCTATGCTGTGAGGATAGGATCTTGACAATGCTATTAAGGCGTTGAATGAGAAAACTGTACAAGGGCCAATGGGAGGTCCCTCATGCAAGCTTCAGGTGATTTTTATCCTTTCTAGTTTTCATAAGTTGTCCAAGCTGATATCTTCAACGATAGTTTACAGATATGTAAGCCTATATTGGTGATTAATTATGATTTGCTAACAGGTCGAAGTTGCTAGGCCAATGGACAAGAACAGGAAACGAGGTCGTGAGGATCCAAACATGTCCAGTACCATTGAGAGTCATTCCAAGCTTTTGAAGGATGATCCAAATGTTGAGATGATTAGGGCTCCTAAATCAACTGCTCAACTGGTGATGCAAATGAGATGTTAATTTTTTTTTTTAATTCTGACGATCTTCTCCTTTAAAATATTTAAAATGCTGGCTTTTCAATCTTGCAAATGTTTGCCGGTAAAATTTCCTTGAAACTAAAGTAAAAGCAGTTCTCATAGGAATTTCCTGCGCTTGCATTGGGCAAAGCTTATTTGCCAACTTGATGCTTCTATGTTTGTAGTATGCCGTCATTTCTTCTTTTCAAATATGCAAGAGATAACGACTACAATTATGCCTCAATCTCAAGCTAGTTGAGGTCGGCATATGAATTTACATTACTATTGCACTCTACTTGAACCCATTTCATTGGATATTCTATAACGTGGAGTTCCATGGTACTAGAGGTTCTCTAAATCTGCATGGATTCATGCGACTGTAGGTCTTTGAGATAACTTCATTCTATGTGATTTTAGGTCTACCTCGTTTCTTTTCATTTGGAGGTCTATGTAGGACATGACCAAATTGTCTTAAGAGATCTCTCATTTTATTCTACTTGAACCTTATGTCGTATGTGGACATTCTGATTTTCTCTAATCTTGTATGGTGGCACATCTATCTTAACATTAGAATTTCTGCAACACTTATATTGTGGAGTGGATATGGGACCTTAGAGGACAGAAGTTCACTCCCATATAACAATGCTGGTCTAATAAACGTTTTATAAGATGGGGTAGCACCTAATATTCTGGTAGCTCTCCTCCACTTCAACCATGGAGGTTTGGTAGGATGGGGTTTACCATATCAAGATAATATAATAGGAAGCTATTCGGTCTTATGAGCATAAATGCTTGAAGGAAGTCTATATGTTAAGTTATTGTGAGCTACATGATTGAACTGTTAAGCTCATTTTGATTAGAATGGTTGATATTTGTTGTAAAACTCCAAATCTGTCTTCTTTGGTTTGATTATATTTCTTCACTCAGGAGATGGATTATTCGGATCCTTACGAAGCTGCTGTAGTTGCATTACCTGTGGTTGTCAAGGAGCGTTTAGTTCGGATCTTGCGGCTTGGTATCGCTACTAGATATGATGTAAGTTAACGGACGGACACTACTATCCGAAGTAGTAATTCTGTTTGTGTATTAAGTCTTCCTAATTTGTCAAGAAGGTTTTCATGTCAATTCTTCCCAAGTAGTGTTCTTTTTAATTCTGTTATCATCATAAGCAAAATATGCAAATTTCTTCTTTTCCTGTGAGTATGTATTAACAAAGAAAGACATGTTCGGTGTTGATTGCATTATGTAGTTGGTTTGTATTGGTTTCTAGTGTTTGTTTATTGAACTGCCAAACAAGCTGATATAAAATTTGAGATCTTCTTTCTTGCCTCTTCCTTTATATGGATTCTTGAGGAGCGGTGTTGGCTCCTTCCAAAAGCAAACTCACGATGCACAACCTAGAAGTGGTGGGTAGTGGCAAGATATAAATTCTTTGTTTTCTGTCATGTGGTATCTATAGTTGTCAATTCTTTTTTACTAATGTAAATGTCTAATATTAGTGTATTTATCCATGGAATCTTTCCATGTTTTTGATGGTACCTATTAATTCTTTGTTCTAATGTAAATGTCTAATACTAGTGTAGTTATCCATGGAATTTTCCATGTTTTTGATGAAATAGTCTGTAATTTTGTCTGTATTAGTTCATTGCTGTAGCGGGCGAGTTGTGTACTAATTACGGTATGGAAGATTTTGTTCTTATTTCTTAGGATCCGGGATGGGCCATTTTATCTCTGCAGGAAGGTGGAAAAAGTGAGACATAATGTAAATTATACAACTACATGATTTACGTGTATGCTTGTGTGGTCAAACAACAGCTAGAGTTTTTACCTGGTTCGCACGTCGCATTATGAAATCTGCACGATATATTATTTTGCAAAACATAAGCTTTTCACCTGCTTTATGCAACATCTGTTACCTAATAATAGTTGCTGTAAGGACTACCAATTTAGGATGTTGATTGTTGTGTATTACCTAGAACCAGCTAAAGGTTTTGAATGAGTTTTTATTTTCAGATAGATGTTGAAAGTTTAACCAGTCTTAAGATGTTGCCCCAGTCAGCTGCCATATCTATTCTTGACCAGGTCTGAAATATTTATACCTTTTGTGAATCTTTCTAGTGAGAATTTCAGTATATTCAAAAACAATTAAAGATCGATCCTCATGCTTCTATTTTCCAATGCCTTTTATGTATAGTTCATGTTGTCTGGAGCTGATATGCAGAACAAGGGAGGATATTTAGCTTCGTTAATTTCTAAGGTATGTTCTGTGGAGAGCAGATAAGCATCAAATTTTTTATCTTTGTTTGTATACTCTTTTGCGCTCATTATCAAACAAATTCTTTTCTGGATATAGCAGCAGGTTGAAAAACTGGGACTGAAACAATTCGATAGTAGGTCAAGGATAGAAGATGCTGGCTTGAGGGTGCCAGAACCTGACAGGTTCTCTACAAGAGTTCGTTTGCCAGATCTAGATTCATATGCCTCACGAGTACCCTTGCCCATGCCTAGGTTAGCTTGCATTTCAATGCTAGATCATTAGAACTATGCTGCATGTCTGGTGCTAAGAACAGAATGATGTTGAGCAAGTAAAAGTAGTCTTGGAGTGATAATTTGCTTTGCTGGCTCTTTAGTGAAGACTATTAGTGAAGGTTGGAAACTATTGAGGTAACAGGATCACCTTGCTGCTGGTTTCTTGCAGGGCTGATGTTTACACGTCTCGCTATTCAGCGTATTTGGATCCCCATCTGTCTGGTAGGATGACAACAAAGAGGATGGAGGAAGCAAGTTCCCATTTGCAGGCGACTTCACTTCTGTCTAGTCGGGTGACAACGAGGATGGAGGAAGCAGGTTCCACTTTGCAGTCGCTCCTATCTGGTGGGGTGACGACAAGAAGGATGGATGAAGCAAGTCCGATTTTGCAGGCAACACTCCTTCCATCTGGTCGGGTATCAAGGATGGATGAAGCAAGTCCCAATTTGCAGGCAACATGGAGCCCTTCTCCTACTAATGACAGAATTGGACTTAATTCACACATTACCGCGACTGCTGATCATCAACATACTCGACCACGGATCAGGTTTGATCCCTTCACTGGTGAGCCATACAAATTTGACCCCTTCACTGGCGAGCCAATTGTTCCCGAGAGCTCAAGTCATCATCGAAGCCTGTACTGAACGTTCTGAGCATTCTAATTTACAAATGGCTTATTGCCAAACCTATGTAACATAATGATGCGTATTTTTGTTCATCCGCAGCTGTAAAATAGTAGCTGTTAGCAGGATTATTTGGTTATGTTTCTCATTGACTTCATTGATTACCAAGGTGCTATTAGAAATCTTGGCAATTACAATTTTACTCCAGTGGAAGTGTGTACTATGATCATTGACATTATTATGGCTTAGTAGAAACAACGATAACCCAAGATAAAGCTTCTATTCTTCAACTTCTTCACGCAAAAAGAAAATCCCCATTCAGCTGGAGGTTTATTTAACCAAAATATGTTTGATCTTTGGTAGTAAGTCTCTTTGGTTTCAAAATACTCATTGCTTTGTAGTTTCTTGTTACGGTATGAATAGAAGTAAGATAATTTATGCTTTTCTTTTTCACTTGGTGCATATACAGTAAGACAGTAGTTATTTTCACAACATAGCTCTTCTATGTGTACCTATTCAAAGTTTTGAAAGAAATTCCTTTTTACCTGACTGTAACCTTCCTTTAAAAGCCGTTGCACTGCCAAAGTTCACGGTATGAAGGAAAAACAGTAGTCTTAAACAACTTCTTCCGTTTACAATTAATTACCATATCTGAGCCAGTCCACACCAACACACTATTGCTCTATTCCGCCATATTGTAGAATCGTGGACAAAATTGAATGTTAAATTGTCAGTAATTAGCCAAACAGTATAATTTACAGCAGACGGTCTAGGCGGAGGTAATCGAAAACAGCCTCTCTACTCCACCGAATTAGGGGTAAGGTTTGCGCACTACCCTCTTCAGACCTCACTTGTGGGATTCCACTGGATCATTGTTGTTGTTGGTCTTGGGGGTAGGGGGGTGGGGGAGTGGGGGGGGGGGAGAGATACCACCTGGCGCACAAACCTATAAAGAGTGGCCAGATAGTGTCATTAGACACAATTAACAATTAACTATTATAGTCAACTCCGAAAGCTCTATCATCCCTAGGCAACTCTAAATCAACTATGACAGTCATAACTCATACATTAAAAAAATCAGCATTAGATAAGAGCGACAAGGAACTGGCTTTGCTACAAGATACATGAAATGATATTAAAGAATCTTATTCTGAATTATTCAAACGATAAAAGTAAGACTGTACTTCAGAAGAAAATGACTTTAAATTGGATTTCGGCATTGTGCACAACTTAAATGGCAATCCACTCTAGCAGCATAACTATGTACAAGTTTTAGCCAAAGTGGACATATTCCAACTAGGCGATTAGCCACCTGACAGATCTAAAAACCACTGAGCTTATTTCCAGTCCAGCATGTCTAGAAGCCACAGGACCTCATCTTCAGAATTGGCAGCATCACAGAAATCCATCTCAATCCCAAAAACATCAAGTGCCCCTTCATTATTATGGTCCATGAAAAGCAAAGATATCCATGCCCGAACACCCGATACAAACAAGCAAATAGGAGAGGAGAAGTCAAGATAATCAAAAGCTAAAGCCCGATATGCTGTTCGATCAATATAATCAAAAAGGGATTTCTTTATAATGCATGCAACTTTATTGGCATCTTTGCGTCCAACAAGCACAGAGACACTGACCGTCTGGCACAAAGGAATCGTAAATCTTGGTTCCACAGGTAGAGTCATCTTGTATTCAGGCCCTTCCAAGTGGAACCTAAGCACGTCGCAGATTCCAGGAGGCGGGATCCAAATTCCCTTCTGAAGAACAGGCCCTGGTACCACATCTGAAAATATTATCTTCTCTTCAGTCCAAATATCAATGTAGAACTCCAAGTCATTGAAGGAAAGTCTCGGAGGGAGAACAGCCCTGCGGTATTGCCGTTTATGAAAGTTTTGAAACAGTTTATAGTAGGTTACAGTAGGAGGAGATGGCCGTTTGCAAATTGATGGCCATTTTTTAGAACAAAGACATTTCCAGAAGTAATCATCTCGTGCAATATCTCGCCACTGTTTGCACACTATCATACATGTAGCCAGGTCAGTACCCTCCAGAAACGGGAAAACAGCCTTCAGAATTTCTTCACATGCCATTTTGTGAGCAGCAATAAAACCAGCTAGGCAGAGAAACTCTGCTCTTTAGCTCTTTATACCGTTTAATACAAAGGTGTACACAACAAGAAAAACAGCAGGGAAGAAAATCTGCTTTTTGCTCTTTATAAACTTTTTGGTAATCCAAGGAATTGGCTCTCAGGTATCCCAGTTGATGCAAGCAAACTGCATTTCAGAGAACGGATAATCCTTCACCTAGGTAATGACTTGCAGAAGCATGGAGTTATCTGCACGCAGAATTTTGAGTTAAAGAAACCGGCTTCCTTATGCAACAATCGAGATTAAATATATGAATGTACCCTAATATCTATGTATATATTTAGACTAAATCATGCTTAGATGACTCGATATCATGAATAAAGAGAAGATAAAAAGTATGGATAAAGCTATAAAGAAATGTTTGGAATCAGAACAGATGAGGTCACTACTATACACAAACATCTCAAACACTTTAGGATTACTGGGGTCCCATTTTACAATGACCAAACATCTCAAACTATTCAAGATTACGGGGTTCCCACTCAATAAATATTTCGAATGAGTAAATAGGAAAATATACCCAAAACTCGCAATTATATTTCCTTACGAGATATGCTTGGAAATAAAAGAGACTAGAGGCAAGGATAAATATGCTCTCGGTTAGATGGAAGGAGGGACAAAGACATGTACAAGCTACAGCTTTCGCAGTTTGCTTATTGATCTGTATCAAAACATGAAGTCATATAAAGATCATAAACCAGCCTGTACAAGTTTTAAACAAAAAACAGTAAGGTTTTGTCTAAATCCAACTAGCTGTCAGCTTTATGGAACCAACAAGGAGACGAGATGCTGCTTAGAGATTACTATCCGCCAGTGGCAGAGCCAGAAAGTTTAACGAGGGATTACAAAAATGCAAACTTGCACAGAGAGTGATACACCAAACTATCAAGGGTATTCAACAATTCTCTTTCTCACTCACACGCACGCACACATATATATAACAAAAGTTTGTTTTTACCCAATTTGTACAGTGTAATTTTTCAACAGACTTAGCTCCAGACTGGTTATCAGCGCTCAGTGACACAGATCAACATCCCAGAAAATACTTGAATAGAAAAGGATGCGCCTTTCTGTATAAAACAGATTTTAAGAAATTACCCAAAAAAGCAACGCCCTAGAAAGCAGTAAAAGGAAAAGGACAAAGTATTCGAATCCAGAAACGAGTAAAACAAAGTAACTCCAACAACCCACTCCAAAATGTTCAATTTTTCGTATTTTTAAGGCTGGAACAAACAAACAAGTGTAATTTCTGGATAAAAGGAGGAAAAACAAAACCAACGAAGGAAAAAAAAATAGAAAATAGAAAAGCAGAAACCCTAAATTAAAGAATACGACAAGAACAATAACTACTATGCCTCAATTCCAAAATCCTCAGTCCGTTGTATGATTCCTATACTAGTTATTCGGCTCCATCTGAACCCTTAATTCGAATATAGCCCTAAATTAAAAAAATTTGCTTCTTCTGATCTATAATAAATGAGATAATGATCATGAGAAATGAAGGTAGAGCTAAATCAAACAATTGAAATTGAGAAGCTAAAATTATGAGATTATTACCTCTTTAAACAAAGCAGATTAAAGAGAGAGTCTCGGAATACATTCCACGGTAATCGTCGCAGCAATCCAAAGAGGAAAATGATTAGCAGACTTTGATTTAAATAGAGAGAGAGAGAGAGAGAGAGAGAGAGAGACTTCTAAGAGATTTGTTTGGATGTGTCGTCAAGAAAAAAAACTGTGTACCGTTAGGATAGGCTCTGTGGTCCCATTTTACCAGATTGTAGCAATCTAACTGTGCTGGACTATGCAACAATCTAATACAGTATGCTGCAGATGCATAGGATCATATCCAGCTTCTTCTATACTTGGTCAAGGCCGACGACCAACGACGGCGTTTCGTTGCGTCCCACTTTTAAGCAATAGAGTACGTAATTATTAAAAGGTCTTAATGTTTTTTTGGGTTAAGTTTAAAGATATGAGACCCTCCAAAACTGAATTAAAGGTTCATAATGTTAGTATAAGATATGTTCTTGATTATCAATTAAAGTGGTTTTACTATAAATAATATGGGTTGGTTGGGGAGAGAAACAAGAAAGAGAAAGATAATACTATGATTTGCAACTCTTCACTATTTTTATCCTTTTTGAAAGCAAAAAGAGTATTCAACTTTTTCTTCTATTAATTATTTTTTTAAATTTTTTTTGTACGTCATAATTCAGAATAGTACTCAATCTCAAGGAGCATTCAAAAATTCAATCATAGGCGCTCAACTAAAATGCTGGAAATGAAGTAGAGAATATGTTAGCGGGTCCTATTATTGTTTATTTTTTCTAGTTATACACATACAAATGTACAATACATGAATAATATATATATTATATCTCTACCGGTTATTTTTAATACTAGTATCTATAAACGTGCGTTGCACGTTAATAATGACACATGATGATTAAATATTTATTTGTATGAAGGAAAAAATAATTAATTAATGAGAGAAATTTTATGTATAATAATACAACAATTATCTAAATGTCGAAAAATATTATTACATTAGCATAATACGTGAATTCAAAATGAAAGGACATCATTAGAACTTAAAAAAATGATTAATTTAGTCATATTAATTAGATAATTATGTATTGTAGTTTAAAGGTATCTAATATGATAATATCTTACCGAACACTTCTTTGTAGACGATGTTTTTTTGTGCATGTTTCCTTCTAATGATTTGGTTATTCTGCCATAACCAGAACTCTCGTTGTCGATATTAATATCCCTCTTGAAAGTGCAACATATAGTTATTCGTGCAAGAAAACATATTGTTGTAAACATAGTTCAAGATTTAGGATGTTTGTCCTTGTGCTTCATTATAATTACAAAATATAAGCATATTAAAATTTATTTTTACACAAATTTTAAAGGATATTCTTTAGTTTTGGAAGACGAAAGTTGATTTCAAGGATAAAAACGTACGTAGAAGCACGTTGACCAATATCATAATTTCTGCATGTGATTTTATTGTCGAAACTTCAATATACTAACTGTGTACTATTACATAAGCTATTCGGTGGATCTAAGTTTTCAGTAGCATGACGGGCATATTTTTCTTTAAAATCAATCTATATCCAATCGAAGGTCAATTTTAACTTAGTCTATTATATATATGGTGACACTAACATACGTAAGAAATAATAAACTTGACAACAAACCTGGATAGTAGAAAGTCATTTGATATTAAAGTATTTAAGTATTCTTCTTGGTAGTAATTGTTGGTATCGATCATCTTCGGTTGAGTCAAAACTAAAAAATATTTTATTTTTACCATAAAACTTAGCAATCAACCTTTTATTTATTGATCAATATATTCATTTCTGCTAGCTAAGATAACTCTTTAATTTCTATCATTTAATTTGCACAAATTACGTTTTAATCTACTGATGAAAATATTTTTCTTATTAAATGCACTACTATTACCCATTTGGATTGATAACAAAGTGTTCTGGAACAACTAAACTATTTTTTATTGGGTGCTCTTCGTCATTTTCGACTGGAAGTAAGAAGTCACTGAATGTTGGATCTGTTCTTACTTTTATAATTTTTGTTTTGAATCTTTTTCATTTGAGTCCACAAGTATAATTTTGACAACCTAGCTTTTGTAGTCTTTGCTTTCGTCAATTACGGAACTACTAATAGTACATGACAGAAATCACTTCCTAAACCATTACTTTTCCACTAAATGGTTCATTGATATCCAATATATCTCTAAAACTCTAGGCAATTGTTTCAATTCTTTGACGTTTAGCCATAAGCCCTTCATCCCATATTATCAATTTGGCTTCCTTATAAATTTAGCACTATTGCTCTGCTTTGATATATTTGTGATGGTTTATTTCAGTTGTTTGAAGAGGTATATCAAATCTAAAGTGAGTTGTACGACCTCATAATAAAATCATTGATGGTATATCACTTGTTATAGCTAACAATATCATGCATCTTGGTCTGACATTTGCAAGTAATGCATGACATAGGAAAATTATTTCGATTCTGGCGGGGGTGTCCACAAAGGATAATTCCGCTATACCAGATCGACTCTTTATAATATAGTCTTGAAAGCTTATTTTTGTTTAGGATATAACTTTGATTGTGCTTTCTCAATCACTTGCATGGCCTTTTTAATACTATGTTATTTTTTTTTTTTTTACTTTTGTGATCTAATTTTCTTAATCTCTAACGCTCTTTTTATGGAATAAATTTATGTACCCTAAGATATTGTTTATTGAAAAATAATTTTACTCATATGATGAATTTAAAAACTAATTACAATGCATTCTTTGCTAAATAGTTAATTGAAGTTTTGATTATTTGGTTTTAACATAAAAATAATTTATTTTCTATTAATTCATATTTTTAATGTTAGTTTATCTCTTGTTTTGAATATTTAATCGTAATTATAATTTTATCCCCCATAAATTTTATTTTAAAAGAGTAAAAAGATCGATATGACATTCCACTTTTAGATATTTGTGTTTGCAAAATCATTAGTGGTATTGAATCTTATCAACCTTTTTCTTTCTCTTTCTCACATATTTATATTCTTAAAAAAATTCTTAGTTGTTCTTTAATAATTAGGTATATTTTTCAATATTACATGAGAAATAAATAATAACAAAATATTATTTGAGTAGGAAAGCAGTTCAAAATCAAATATAAAAATATTATCATGAGGATTTTTTCTCTCAATTTCAACGCGTTATGTAGTTCGTTTAACATTACTTTTATTTTTTCTTAGTATTGGATATTATCAAGTAGTAATGTATTACCAATACAGAGGATTCTTATGAAATTGATTTTATCAAACATTCCTATATATTTTTAATAAGAATTAAATAGACAAACTTTTATTAATTTTATGATTTCAAATATTAAAAATTAACATAGTAGCTATTATAGTCCAAAAAAAGTTATTAAAGTTATGTTCTTTCCCTATGAGTTCTTCTGTTTAATATTTTAGGGCTATTTTGATCTATAAATATTGTATTCGAGCTTTTATAATAATATAAGTTCTCCTTTTAAAAAAATGAATTTGGACATATAATACATGACAACAACAACGACCCAATGAAATCCCACAAGTGGGGTCTGGGGAGGGTAGTGTGTAAGACCTTACCCCTACTCCAAAGGAGTAGAGAGGCTAATACATTGTCAAATTAAATTAGTAATTGAACAATATAATATGTTTTAAAATTAAATTAGTAATATGATTTTTTTAAGAAGTATATCCTAAAAGTAATATGATTACATGATTAAACGTATTAGGATTATATTAATAGGATTCCTAAAGATAATCATGTAGGATTCATAGCGTATATTATGTCCTAAAACTAATAGGATTACAAGGCTAGTGTCTAGAATTCCGGTTATGTCCCTTTATGGTGAGTTAGTATGCTTAATATTAAAAGGTTATTTTTGCAAACTAACATTATGTACAGATACATATATAGATAAGAATATAGATAATGATAAAGGATTGCACCAAATATTCTTATCTATGTAACTTTAGTATATACAGTGCACTTTAGAATTCCAATAATGAGTAGGACACCATGATTGGTATTAGTATTCCATACAAATTCACATTAGGAATTTAACGTTATAATTTTAATCTACAGGAAATTATCTTATTTGAAGATACGATTTTCATTTTGGAGGATTATCAACTATCAACATTGTATTCATGCATGATAAAAGATTTGACAACAACACTGAAAATGTTTTGGCAAATAAATGAACTAAAGTTCGACAACAAAATTAAAACTCATGAAAACCTATCAATTGCATACCCAAAAAGATGATAAAGAAAGAGTAAAAAGCACATATTTTTAGGTTTCATTTCGATTTCAAAGAAATATATAATAACTTTGAGAAGTTACCGAGTTTTGTTAATTTCTTTCTGCAACACCACACTTTAAAATTGATTTCATTAAAGAGTTTACAATTGACCTTTAAGTCTAAATCCCATTGAATGAAGAAAATTATTTTCACTCAAATACTGGTACCAAAATATGGAATATTTTAGAGTTCTAGTGCAATAGGAAATTAGATTTAGTATTCGTAGTTCATATTTTATGCTCAAATTCAAGTTCAACAGGGAATGTATTATAGAGTTCATATTCGTAGTTTGAATTTAATAAGAAAATGAGTAAAACACTACATGGCTAAAAGTATTAGGATTGTACTGAAAGTAATCATGTAGGATTTCTAACGTGTAGTATTACGTCCTAAACTAATAGGATTATAAGGCTAATATCTAGAATTTCGGTTATGTCCTTTTATGATGAGTTATTATGCTTAATATTATAAGGTTATTTTTGTAAACCGACATTGTATTCATGCTTTTATAATAATATAGATAAGCAATTGAATTGACGGTTATTTGGATTAATTCTTCAATATGGTTACGGACCAAGAATTGAAAGGCTCTTGGCATTATGGACCATACTATCTTATCGTCGGCCCACGTGTTTGGCAAGTCCGCCCAAAATACTTGACTCAATGCATTCCACCAGAATATATTGGGGATTCTTACATAGATAGCCGGTCGAATTCACTATTTATTTTTTCTAGTCATTATACATAAATTATGTAATGACCATATATGATTATACATATAAAATACATGAATGATACATATATTATACATTCGCTGGCTATTTTAAGTTTAAGCGCTTGGATAGACGACTATTTAAGTTAATTCTTTAATATATTGGTCAGCCCGCTACAAGATTCACCCGTTCAGCTGTATATTTAGGGGTCATTCTGTAGGGTGTATAAGAATAATACTAAATAGGGTATATTAGTAATGTTGAGATTAGTTATGCTAGATTTATTTCTTATCGACTGTTTGGTTTGGTGTATTTAAGATTTTTAAAGGACGGATCTGTCTTCATACATGCTTATCCATATATTAAAAATTATGGTATTGCTGGTGTCATGGTTTGATGTGTATAAGAATAATACTCAATAGGGTGTATAATGGAAAACACTACCAAACAAGGAATTAATAATATCAATGCTAATACAATATATACATGTATTATTTTTCCAACCTCGATCCTACCAAATGACCCCTTAGTATATGTCGAGTATATATAAAGTGTAAAGTAATTGTAAATTCAGTGAATATAATATAAACTGATTATATATAATCATTATGCTATGATCACACACTATATATTGGCTAAAATTCCTAAAAATAACAACTAGCGGTATTTTTTGTTGTGGCCTTTGTTAGGATAATGTGTAGTGTACTTCTTATTCTTTTTAGGGAAATTATCATCTATGTCCATTTATAAGTAGCTCATTACAAAAATTGGTCAATTTATAAAATATTATTAATATTAATCAAATATTACTAATATTAGTTAAATATTACTAATATTAGTCAAATTAAGTATTAATAATATTTAGTGTTAGCATGGGGCAAGTTATTAAGTCTACTGCAGGCAAAAATGCAAACCTTTACAGATCCAGTTAAGAGTACAAAGATTTAAATATTTAGTGGACAAATCAAAGTGAAGAAAAATTGAAAGTTACACAAGTGATCTCCCTGTGCTTTCTAATGTTTATTGATACATTGACCTTGTCTTTTTAATATTCTTTTCTTATTTTTATTTTTCTTGATATTCTTTTAATTTGAGTGTTGTATGGGTCAAAGTCAAATCAGAGAAATTCGACATGCGAAGACAATTGTCATAAGTAATTCGAATTGTGCTGTCTGGCCGAGGTCGAGCAGTAAGGCCGAGGTCGAGCAGTGATCATCAACAAGGCCGAGGTCGAGCAGTGATCATCAACAAGGCCGAGGTCGAGCAGTGATCAACAACAAGGCCGAGGTCGAGCAGTACAAATAGAAGTAACGGCTAGTTTTGTTTTGGAATCTTCAAAGGAAATATTCTACTAAATATTCTCTCTAATTGTACTATTTAGGGCTCCTTGGAATATCCCATATAAAGAGTACGAGAGACAAGGGAAAAAGGGAAACTAGAACAGAGAACATCTAAAAAAGCAGACTCTTTCTCTCTCTAGAAAAAATACAAACACATCTCTCTAAAGAGATTAGATTATCTGTTATCCCACACTCCCCATCAGATCCGAAAAGGGCCCTAAGATCTTGTATTTGTCTATCATTCATCTTATCAAATGAAAGAGGATCCGCCTCACTCAAGATTGGGTGAATCTTCTCCTTTATTTACATTTTATTGCCATTTAGTGTTATTTAATGCATGGTCTTTTTCATACTATTAGATCCGGCCATAACTACTGCCAGCACTTGTACTCAACTATATTTTTCTATTCATGTTATCCATCTCAGATCTAGAATTAATTATCTTTACCTAGGATTTACCCTCTATATTCTTATTTAATTAGTTTAACAAAAGGTCTCATACTTTTTAGTCAAATAATTTGGCGTCGTCTGTGGAGATTTTCTAGTTAAAATTTTAGTTTTCTCTAGATCTCTAAAAATCAATTCTTACCCACTTTCTCTTTCTCTATATACATAGCCCATATATATGTAGTGATGAACATGAAAGTTTAGGGATCTGCTGCTAGGGATACACTTCGCTCTTATTACCTCAAATTTTGTTGGATTATGAGATGAGAGTATACACTCTTGAATGTAGCTGTTAGAAAAGAGATTGTTGTCTTTCTACACCATCAGCTTTGGTATTTGTTGTACTACAAACATGAACTTGAATCATCTGATTGTTGAAACTGAAGATACTTTTGCTAGCTTGCTTGAAATTGCAGCCAACAACGATATAGAAGCATTTAAAAGTTGGATGGAGCGTGATATATCTGGTATTCATGAGATTGGGCCATGATTGTGTGTCTAAAGTTAGCACTCGAGTGCGGAGCAAAACGAGTCATCCTACGCTGCGACTCTCAGCTCGTTGTCAATCAAGTCACAGGGACTTTCAAAATCAAGGAACAAAGACTGCAAAAAAAAAAAAAAATAGGCCGAGATCTGCAAGCTATTACCCGAGTTCGATGAATGCCAGCTCGACCAAATCTCTCGAGCACAGAATATCGAAGCAGACGGCCTTGCCAAAATGGTAGCGGCCACTAAAAGCATAACCGGAGAAGGGAACATGGTCACACATCCACTCGTCGACCGATCAAATTGAGGTAAAGAACGATTTCATTTGGTTTTACCTAACTATTTTCTAAGTGGGATAGAAGCAGGAGCATTCTCCCAGATATGCGAACAGGGAACCATCGCCGTCATATAAAAATAAATATGGTGTGCCGCTTCGGCCTCCCCAAAAAGATCAGTTGCGACAACGAACCCCAACTCATTAAGAAAGAGGTCGCCGAATTCTCCGAGAAGTAGCATATCACAAGAATACTCTCCATGCCGTACCGCCCAGTAGGCAACGGGCAAGCGGAATCCTCAAATAAATCGATACTGAACATCATGAAGAAAAGAAATCCGAAGACGCCAAGAGACCACATAGACTGGAACTAGATTACCAGCCCAGAAAACATGTAAATCTCTCCGATATATGTAGGCAAAGAATGAATGCATGAAGCTCACCCGCATTTTTGCCAAAGCGACGCTGCATCAATTAAACAAGTTATATTCGACCTCGTTCAAAGTAACTACGGGTTACATTCGACTTCGCCGTACCGCGCAACAGGCAACGGGCAAGCGGAATCCTCGAATAAATCGATACCAAACATCATGAAGAAAAAAAATCCGAAGATGCCAAGAGACCACATATACTGAGATTGGATTGCCAGCCCAGAAAACATGTAAATCTCTCCGATATATGTAGGCAAAGCATGAGTGCATGAAGCTCACACGCATTTTCGCCAAAGCGACGCTGCATCAATTAAACAAGTTATATTCGACCTCGTTCGAAATAACTACGGCCTACATTCGACCTCGTTCAAATTCACGCCCATACGACCCCCGATCATTATCAAACAAAGGTTGCATTCGACCTCGCTCGAATTAGCTCACATTCAACCTTGCTCGAGTTAACATTCGACCTCGCTCGAATTAACTCACATTCGACCTCGCTCGAATTAACTCACGTTCGACCTTGCTCGAATTCACACTCGATCTCGCTCGAATTCACAATCGACCTAGCTCGAATTAACACTCGACCTCACTCGATTTTACATTCTACCTCGCTCGAATTAACTCACATTCGACCTGGCTCGAATTCACATTCGACCTCGCTCGAATTAATTAACATTCGACCGCGCTCGAATTCACAATCAACCTCGCTCGAATTTACATTCGACCTCGCTCGAATTAACCAACATTCGACCTCGCTCGAATTAACTCACATTCGACCTCGCTCGAATTAACTCACATGCGACCTCGCTCTAATTAACTAACTTTCGAGCTCGCACAAATTAACTCATATTCGACCTCGCTCGAATTAACTCACAGTCGATCTCGCTCGAATTAACTAACATTCTACATCGCTCGAATTAACTCACATTCGACCTCGCTTGTATTTACATTCAACCTCGCTCGAATTAACCCACATTTGACCTCGCTCGAATTACCCAAAATTCGACCTCACTCGAATTAACTAACACTCGATCACGTTTGAAATAACGCCTACCAATGATTCCTTTAAAACCATCAATCGAGGAAAACGTTCAAGACAAAGAAAAATAGAATCAGAAATAATTAGCAAAAATAACATTCCAAATCAAAAGAGGTATCTGGAAAGGCATCTTACAAGGGCCAAATCGCCCGTCCGGATCTGAGGACGCGGAGGACCTCCTCCGATGCCGCCATCCTTGCCAAAACTGCCATTCTGGCCTCGTTGGCCTTCTCCAACTCTACCATCTTCTCGATCAGGTCATCACTCGATTCATTGGCCCTGGTCGAACTCTGCTCAAATTGAGCTCGCAGGGATACAAATTGGACCTGAAGATCGATAACCTCAGCCGTGATCCTCACTATTCGACCTCCCCATCCGAATTTCTCGAACTACGATTAATGAAATCCGCTCACCGAGCTCGACCAAAAGACGACCTTGATAAGCGGATGGACTAACTGTATGGGTCAAAATCAAATCAGAAAAATTCGATATGCGGAGACAATTTTCATGAGTAACCTGCAAATCGAATTGTGCTGTCTGGCCAAGGTCGAGCAGTAAGGACGAGGTCGAGCAGTGATCATTAACAAGGTCGAGGTCGAGAAATGATCATCAACAAGGCCGAGGTCGAGCAGTGATCACCAACAAGGCCGAGGTCGAGCAGTGATCAACAACAAGGCCGAGGTCGAGCAGTACGGATAGAAGTAACGACTAGTTTTGCTTTGGAATCTTTAAAGGAAATATTCTACTGAATATTCTCTCTAATTGTACTGTTTAGGGCTCCTTGGGATATCCCATATAAAGAGTATGAGAGACAAGGAGAAGAGGGGAACTAGAACAGAGAACATCTAAAAAAGCATACACTCTCTCTCTCTAGAAAAAATACAAACACATCTCTCTAAAGAGACTAGATTATCTGTTATCCCACACTCCCCATCAGATCCGAAAAGGGCCATAAGATTTTTGTATTTGTCTATCATTCATCTTTATCAAATGAAAGAGGATCCGCCTCACTCAAGATTGGGTAAATCTTCTCCTTTATTTATATTTTATTGCCATTTAATGTTATTTAAAAATGGTTTTTTTCATACAATTAGATCCGGCCATAACTACTGCCAGCATTTGTGCTAAACTACTCCCTCCGGACCATATTAAATGACCAATTTATTTTTTTATTTTGGTCCAAAATAAGTGTCCATTTATATAATCAAGAAAGAATTCAATTTATTTTTACAAAATTACCCTTATGTACATATCCCTAAAAAGTTTTCTTACTCCTCGCATTAAGTATTTAATTAAGGGTAGTTTAGTCATACTAGGTATTTTTGTATAGAATTTAGTATTTTCTTAATGGGCGTGCCAAAAGTAAATTGGTCACTTATTGTGGACCGGAGGGGGTATATTTTTCTATTCATGTTATCCATCTCAGATCTAGAATTAACTATCCTTAACTAGGATTTAACCTCTATCTTCTTATTTAATTAGTTTAACAAAAGGTCTCATACTTTTTGGTCAAACAATTTGGCGCCGTCTGTGGGGATTTTCTAGTTAAAATTTTAGTTTTCTCTATATCTCTAAAAATCAATTCTTACCCACTTTCTATTTCTCTATATACATAGCCCATATATATGTAGTGATGAACATGAAAGTTTAGGGATCTGCTGCTAGGGATACACTTTGCTCTTATTACCTCAAATTTTGTTGGATTGGGAGATGAGAGTATACACTCTTGAATGTAGCTGTTAGAAATGAGATTGTTATCTTTCTACACCATCAACTTTGGTATTTGTTGTACTACAAACATGAACATGAATCATCTGATTGTTGAAACTGAAGATACTTTTGCTAGCTTGCTTGAATTTGCAGCCAACAACGATATATAGGCATTTAAAAGTTGGATGGAGCGTAATATGTCTGGTATTCATGAGATTGGGCCGTGATTGCGGGTCTAAATCTAGCACCGAGTATGGAGCAAAACGAGTCATCCTATGGTGCAACTCTCAGCTCGTTCTCAATCAAGTCATAAGGACTTCCCAAATCAAGGAACAAATACTGCAAAAATACCAGGCCGAGATCTGCAAGCTGTTACCCGAGTTAGATGAATGCCAGCTCGACTAAATATCTCAAGCACAGAATATAAGCAGACGGCCTTGCCAAAATGGTAGCGGCCAGTAAAAGCATAACCAGAGAAGGGAACGTGGTCACCCCTCCACTTGTCGACCGATCAAATCAAGGTAACGAACGATTTCATTTGGTTTTAACTGACTATTTTTCTAAGTGGGATAGAAGCAGGAGCATTCTCCCAGATACGCGAACAGGGAACGATCGCCGTCACATAAAAAAATATGGTGTGCCACTTCGGCCTCCCCAAAAAGATCAGTTACGACAACAGACCCCAACTCATCAAGAAAGAGGTCACCGAATTCTCCGAGAAGTAGCATATCACAAGAATACTCTCCACGAAGTACCGCCCAACAGGCAACGGGCAAGCGAAATTCTCGAATAAATCGATACTGAACATCGTGAAGAAAAAAAATCCGAAGACGCCAAGAGACCATATAAAGACCGGGACTGGATTGCCAGCCCAGAAAACATGTAAATCTCTCTGATATACGTTGGCAAAGCTTGAGTGCATGAAGCTCACCCGCATTTTCGCAAAAATGACGTTATATCAATTAAACAAGTTATATTCGACCTCGTTCGAAGTAACTACGGGTTACATTCGACCTTGTTCAAATTCATGCCCATACGGCCCCCGATCATTATCAAACAAAGGTTACATTCGACCTCGCGCGAATTAACTCACATTCGACCTCGCTCGAATAGCTCGAATTCACATTCGACCTCGCTCGAATTCACACTCGATCTCGCTCGAATTCACACTCGACCTCGCTCGAATTCACACTCGACCCCGCTCGAATTAACACTCGACCCCGCTCGAATTAACTCACACTCGACCTCGCTCGAATTAACTCACATTCGACCTCGCTCGAATTAACTCACATTCGACCTCACTCGAATTCACATTCGACCTCGCTCGAATTTACATTCGACCTCGCTCGAATTAATTAACATTTGACCGCGCTCGAATTCACATTCGACGTCGCTCGAATTTACATTCGACCTCGCACGAATTAACCAACATTCGACCTCGCTCGAATTAACTAACATTTGACCTCTCTCGAATTAACTCACATTCGACCTCGCTCGAATTTACATTCGACCTCGCTCGAATTAACCAACATTCAAGCTCGCTCGAATTAACCAACATTCGACCTCGCTCGAATTAAACCACATTCGACCTCGCTCGAATTAACTAACATTCGACCTCGCTTGAATTAACTAACACTCGATAACGTTCGAATTAACGCCTACCAACGATTCCATTAAAACCATCAATCGAGGAAAACGTTCAAGAAAACGAAAAATAGAATCAGAAATAAGCAACAAAAATAGCATTCCAAATCAAAAGAAGTATCTGAAAAGGCATCTTAGAAGGGCCAAATCGCCCGTCCAGATCTGAGGACGCGGATGACCTCCTCCGATGCCGCCATCCTTGCCAAAACTGCCATCCTGGCCTCATTGGTCGTCTCCAACTCTACCATCTTCTCGATCAACTCATCACTCGAGTCATTGGCCCTGGTCGAACTCTACTCAAATTCAACCCATAGGGATACCACTTGGACCTGAAGATCGGCACCCTCAGCCGCGATCCTCACTATTCGACCTCCCCATCTGAATTTCTCGAACTACGATTAATGAAGTCCGCTCACCGAGCTCGACCAAAAGACGACCTCGATAAGCGGACAGATTAACTGAATGGGTCAACATCAAATCAGAAAAATTCGACATGTGGAGAAAATCGACGTGAGTAACCTGCGAATCGAATTGTGCTGACTAGCCGAGGTCGAGCAATAAGGCCGAGGTCGAGCAGTGATCATTAACAAGGCCGAGGTAGAGCAGTGATCATCAACAAGGTCGAGGTCGAGCAGTGATCATCAACAAGGTCGAGGTCGAGCAGTGATCAGCAACAAGGCCGAGGTCGAGCAGTACAGATAGAAGTAACAGCTAGTTTTGCTTTGGAATCTTCAAATGGAATATTCTACTGAATATTCTCTCTAATTGTACTGTTTAGGGCTCCTTGGGATATCTTATATAAAGAGTATGAGAGACAAGGGAAAAAGGGAAACTAGAACAGAGAACATCTAAAAAAGCAGACTCCCTCTCTGTCTAGAAAAAATACAAACACATCTCTCTAAAGAGATTAGATTATCTGTTATCCCACACTCCCCATTAGATTCGAAAAGGGCCCTAAGATTCTTGTATTTGTCTATCATTCATCTTTATCAAATGAAAAAGGATCTGCCTCACTCAAGATTGGGTGAATCTTCTCATTTATTTACATTGTATTGCTATTTAATGTTATTTAATACATGGTCTTTTTCATACTATTAGATCCGGCCATAACTACTGTCAGCATTTTTACTCAACTATATTTTTCTATTCATGTTATCCATGTCAGATCCAGAATTAATTATCCTTAACTAGGATTTACCCTCTATCTTCTTATTTAATTAGTTTAACAAAAGGTCTCATACTTGTATGTGTATCACACTATGTATCATTCGTGTATCACATATGTATCATATTTGTATCAATTGTGTATCACATGTATATCAATGTATGCCTGTGTGTGACATACATGCGTGATACATGTTTGATACATGTGTCGCAGAAGAATTTTTGAACTCGATTTAATTACAAAGTTTGATACAAAACCAGTCCAAATCAACTCCAATCTTCCTCAAATTTTGTATATTGAATTATCTGTATGTTTTCAATGAATTTCAACTATACCCATTGAAAAAGTTCCTTGTTTACTTGGATTTTTGGAATATTATATATTTTCTTTTTGTATTTCATCACCTTATTTGCTACCTCACCCATGAAATTTCTTTTCCGTCTTGCATCTAATGTTACTAATCACGCTTAAAAATATGGAAGGTGATTTTTGCATGTGATTCCTTGAGAGAAAGAACCTTATTTATTTGGTTTTTTAATTTTTATATGTGCTTGGCTAGTTTTGGTAAGTATATGACTAATTGCTAGAGGTTGGTAAGTTGAGACTTATTTGGGGCATTTGTGCAAGTTCCCTTCTTTTTACCTTTTTACTTTTTGTTTCCCGCAAAACAGAGTTGTCACTTATATTGCTTTTATGTTATTATGAAAATTCTGGAAACTCAATATTTGAAGTGAGACTGAATGATGTAGTTTATAGTATTAAACTAGTTGTTTAGATTCTTGCTTAGCTCACTCTCAAACCATGCACAATAGTTTGTCGCTAGCGTGTAGGCTTATATATAGCTCGAAGAAGCTGCAACCTACTACATCTAAATTCATAATTTTTTATATGAAGTATAAATATATATATATATATATATATATATATATATATATATATATATATATATATATATATATATATTTATACACTAAAATTTTAATAATATAAAATTTAAACCTATAATTTTATAATATAATAAATTTAAATTTTGAATTTACTACTCGCCGTATCTATTATGGCTCGTGGACATCGGCATTTGGCAATGATGATTTGAAAGAAAAAGGTGGGGAAAAGCGTTAGTATGGACTTGATATTTTCATATGGTGCGCGACGTAAGCAACAACATGAAAAAGGGAAGGAAAAATGAAGCACAAAAATTGGGAAAAAAAAAGAGGACAAAACGACAAAAGGGAAAAAATGGAAAAGAAAAAGAAATGCAGGAACCATTGTCGCGTGCGGGGACAAAACAAGTGGGTCAGTTGGGTCGAACCAAAATTAGCTCACTTATTGACCATGGTCCTAACAGCCCCCCACCTCACGGGACCCAGTTTCATGAAAAATTAACCATTTTTGAGTTAATTTTATGGATGGTTAAATAATTTCATTTTATTAGATGAACGTCATTTTTGTAACGAAAAGTTCATTTAACTTATTAAAGTATCACGAAAGCCATTAATTATTTTTCGTAACAAAAATGTCACTTATTTTGTCTAAATATCACATAAAGTTACTAGGAGGAAACAAATGAAACATTTTCTTTGTTACTACAAAACAATAAAGTGTCTTGTCAGTTAAAAAAATAACTAGTGATTTTAATGATACCTAGGCAAAGTTAAGTGATATAAAAATATTTTAGTAATTCTAATACAAGAAGATAAATATTGAGTGACTATTCATAAATGCTGTTATTTTCCTTTAAAATCATTTTATGATTCATTTTTCTAACAATCAAAATTATGTTAGACATAAAAGTTGGTGATTATAATGATCAATTCATCATACAAGGTGTAGGACACCTGTATTGGGAAAAATTAAGTTCATATATAGAATTGATTGAAAAGTGACATGTCACGACACGTAGACTGGTCAAAGGATGACAATTGACAAAGAATAGTTCAAGAGGCACGAGCTACAACAAGCACGGGCAGGAATTCAAGAGATTCAAGAAAGATAAATGCTCGGACCTCTTTATGATCGAAGGTTGAGCTAAGAGAATGAACCTGATAGCAGAAAAGGGTATAGATACGTATTGTCAGTAATCAATAGGCATTAGTTACGGAAAACGTTAGAAAATCTGTACTAAATCAAAATAATGATTACCATTTATAACGTTACATGAAATGCCATTGATTGTCAATAATGGCTCTATTATGACAGAAACAAAACGTATTACCTAGAGATAGCTATAAAAAGGGAAATGCTGATCATTTGTGAGGACACGAAATACTATTGCAATATACAGATCTATTTTATTTTCTTCAGCTTTTTAAAGTCAATTTCTTTTTTATTTAACTATCAGTAACCCGAGTTCTTCTAAAATAAAGCTTTGGCCGAAATCCCAATTTTTGGTTAAACAAATTGGTTCCGTCACCGGGAATCTGATAATTTACTCCTTCCTACATTTATCTTTTTATCAATCATGTCGAATGTGAACGACAACAACAATCAAAGAGACCATCAACTCCAGTTGAATCTGCAAGGTGTTGGGACCCCTATCCCTTCTCCACAAAGTTCTCCTCGACAATCTCGAGAAGGAACCCCTGATGGATCTCAATAAAATGCAAATGATCAATTGGAAAACGATGAGGCTATCAACGAAGCTTTGCAAAAGTTAATCGCTCAACATGTTAGCAAAGCTCTTGAGGCTTTCGCCAGCCAGTTGCCGGTCGCACCACCAACACCAACTCCGAACAATAATACTTTGGAAAACTCACGTTCTGGGCTCGTTAATTCAGGCAGTGGCGGAACTCCCAGCGAAACTCGTGATGGCGAGCCAGGTAACACAGTTAATTCTGATTTGCAAAATTTAGTATTAACCTTGCAGAAACAGCTTAAGGAGCAAAGCAATCACATAGAGCAAATACCTGGTGTACCGCCCGTAATCAAGGGAATAGATATGGATAGATATTCGCAACAACATTGGAAACCTAGTGCTGCTCCTTTACCGATTCCGAAGAAGTTCAAGATGCCTGACATCCCAAAATATGATGGCACCACCGATCCACGAGACCACGTGACTGCATTCACCACTAGCGTAATGGGCAACGATTTAACCAAACAGGAAATTGAATCAGTATTGGTCAAAAGATTCAGTGAAACACTCACTAAGGGAGCACTAACATGGTATTCTGTTTTGCCCGTAAAATCTATAAATTCTTTTGCTGAGCTTGTAGATTCGTTTATTAAAGCACACTCTGGAGCTCAAAAAGTCGAAAAAAAGAATGGAGGATATTTTCAAAATAAAGTAAGGAGATTCGGAGCTGCTCAGAGAATTCGTAGACAGATTCCAGCGGGAACGGATGACGTTGCCACGCGTACCTGATAACTGGGCAGGTATGGCATTCACCAGCAATCTAAATGAGAAAAGTTCGTAGGCCACGAGACGACTCGAAGAAAGCCTGCGAGAATTTCCAGCCACAACCTGGAATGATATTTACCACAGATACATCACAAAGATGCGGATAGAAGAAGATATTATTATCCAGTTTCAAAAAGAAGAGAGAGTAAGTTCAAGACGTGCTGAAACTGAAAAAAGGTCCAGGAAAAACAGATACGAGCCTTACATGGGACAAGCGGGAAAAGACTCACGATCAAAACAGGATAACTCAAGGTATGACCGTAGGTCGAGAGATAGAGAATCAGGTTGATCTTCAAGGTTCAAAAAAGAGCGGGACACACGGGAGATACGCGGTGATGATAGAAGCTCTAAAGCGATGATTGGCGGTTACAGTTTCAATGTAAGCATTTCAGAATTAGTAGCGGTATTAAGAAACATGGGTGATAAGGTGCGGTGGCCAAAAGAAATGAGATCAAATCCAAATAGGCGTAACCCTGATCACTGGTGTGAATTTCATAACGATCATGGTCATAAAACGGTAGATTGTAGATTGCTACAAGGTGAGGTAGACCATATATTAAAGCAAGGATATCTTACCGAACTATTTAGCGAAAAAGGTAAGCAAGCGTACATGAAGAACAGGCAGGAGCCCCCTAAACCTCCTTCTCCGAAAAGGGCCGTTAACGTCATAAGCAGGGGCGAAGAAATTAACGGTGTGACATATACGGCAGCCAAGAAAATTTCTAAAGTTACAGTTACACACGGGAAGCGGGTTCGACATGTTTTGGAGGAAGAAAGCATTACATTGGATGATGTCGACGCGGACGGCATACCAACTCCACACAACGATGCATTGGTAATATCTCTAATTGTACATGATACTAACTTGAAACGAGTTTTGATTGACCCAGGTAGCTCCGTGAACATCATTTTGCTAAAAGTATTAAGCGAGATGCTAGCTGAAAATAAGCTAGTACCCAAGGCGCATACTTTATCTGGCTTTGATAATTCGAGCGTCGTAACAAAAGGAGAAGTAATACTTACAACATTCGCAGAAGGAGTTATCAAAGATACGAAATTTCAGGTGGTAGAGATGGATATGGTTTACAATATGATTCTCGGGAGACCATGGATTCACAAAATGGACGCTGTGCCATCTACCTTACATCAAGTCATCAAATTCCCATCACAATGGGGAATCCGTCAAATCCGTGTGATCATTTGATATGACAGGGATACCCCCGGAGGTAATGATTCACAAGTTAAATGAGGATCCATCATATCCACCTATCAAACAAAAGAAAAGAAAGCAGGGGTCTTTCAAAAATCAGGTGATTCAAGATGAGGTCCAAATTTTTTTTAAAAATAGGCTCTATCCGCGAGGTAAAGTATCCTAATTGGTTAGCTAATACTGTAGTGGTACCAAAAAAGAATGGCAAATGGCGAGTTTGTGTAGACTACACCGACCTTAACAAAGCTTGTCTTAAAGATTCTTTTCCGTTACCACATATAGATCAACTGATTGATGCTACTGCAGGACATGAATTGTTAAGCTTCTTAGATGCATATTCAGGGTATAATCAGATTAAAATGGATCCCCTAGATGAGGAAAAAACTTCATTTATAACAGACATGGGGACTTACTGTTACAAAGTAATGCCCTTTCGTCTCAAAAACGCTGGTGCCACGCATCAAAGGTTGGTGACCAAGATGTTTCAGGAACATCTAGGAAAAACTATGGAAGTTTACATAGATGATATGCTTGTCAAATCTCAACAATCAAGGGACCATATACCACATTTGTTTGATACATTTCAGATCTTACGAAAGTTCAATATGAAGCTAAATCCCGAGAAATGTGCATTTGGCATCTCATCAGGTAAGTTTTGGGGTTTTCTTGTTTCTAATGTGGTATTGAAGTAAATCCCGTGCAGATCAAAGCCATTGAAGAAATTCCTGACATGCTTACAAATAAGAAGGAAGTGCAGAGACTAACGGGAAGAATTGCAGCCTTGGGGAGATTTATTTATAAGTCTTCAGAAAAATGCTTTAAATTCTTTTTAGCTCTTAAAAATCTCAGTTCGAATGGTCTGAGGAGTGTCAAAAAACACTCAAAAACTTGAAGACGTACTTGTCAAATCCACCGCTGCTCGCAAAACCAAAAGATGGGGAAAGGTTGCTTATCTATTTAGTAGTTTTAGAAGTAGCGGTAAGTGTTGTTTTGGTTCATGAAGACCAAGGTAAACAGTCTCCAATTTATTATGTTAGCAAATCATTATTAGATGCGGAAACACGGCATCCTCAACTAGAAAAACTTACACTTGCATTAATCATGGCATCTAGAAAATTAAGGCCTTATTTTCAATGCCATCCTATCTCTATAGTGACTGCTTATCCCTTGCGTAATATATTAAACAAACAGGAACTATCGGGTAGGTTAGCCAAGTGGGCCATAGAATTGAGTGAATATGACATCACATATCAACCTAGAACTGCAATAAAATCACATGTGTTAGCAGACTTTTTGGCCGATTTTAGTCAAGGGATGCAACTAGAAGCAGAAAAAGAACTACAAGTACTCAATGGATCTAATCTAGGAACCTGGACCTTATTTTCTGATGGCTCATCAAATGTGAATGGAGCAGGTTTGGGAATTGTTTTAGTACCACCCATGGGTGAAACCATACGACAAGCTATAAAATGTCATTTTGTGACTAATAATGAAGAAGAGTATGAAGCTGTGATTGCAGGTTTAGAACTGGCACGCGAACTTGGCATAAAGCAAGTCGTAATCAAAAGCGAGTCGCAGCTTGTAGTTAATCAGATGCTAGGGACTTATACAGCCAGGGAGACAAGAATGTAGCAATATCTGGAGAAGGCACGAGATCTGGTGAGAAAATTCCAAACCTGGAAAGTTGTGCAGATACCACGAGAGGAGAATGTTAAGGAAGACGCCTTAGCTAATCTTGCATCTGCGGCAGAAGTAACAAATGATGAAAATGCTTCTGTAATACATCTATTCCATTCAGTACTTGTTCAAGATTTTAACTTCGAATTGGAGAAACGAGATTGTCGCTTTTTTGCAGTATGGAACTGTCCCTGAAGACAAGAAAAAAGCTCACGCACTTCGCAAAAAGGCTGCTCGCTACTGTTTAAAGCAAGGCAATCTTTATCGTAAAATGTTCGGTGGTCCTTTAGCAAGATGCCTCAGACCTTCTCAAACAGATTATGTGATGAGAGAAATACACGAGGGACATTGTAGAAATCATGCGGGAGGAAAATCTTTAGTGAAAACCATGATTAGAGCAGGCTATTATTGGCCCAAAATGGAAGAAGAAGCGGAAAACTTTGTAGCTAAATGTGACAAGTGCCAAAGATACAGTAACAATATGCATAGACCCGCGGAATTGTTACATCCAGTCATTGCACCGTGGCCTTTTATGAAATGGGGGATGGATATCGTGGGTCCACTACCACAAGCAAAAGGCAAGGTAAGATTTTTGTTAGTACTCACTGGTTACTTTACTAAGTGGGTAGAAGCAGGTGCTTTCAAAAAGGTACGAGAAAAAGAGGTCAGAGATTTTATTTGGCGAAATATCATATGCCGATTCGGCATACCAAAGAAAATTGTATGTGACAACGGCCCACAATTTATAGGCGCGCAAATCACGGAGTTTTTTCAAAGTTGGCAAATCAAAAGGATTACCTCAACACCTTATCATCCGGTGGGTAATGGACAAGCTGAATCGACGAATAAAGTCATTATCAACAATATGAAGAAACGATTGGAGGAATCTAAAGGCAATTGGCCAGAGGTGTTACCTGGTGTTTTATGGGCTTATCGCACAACAACAAAAATAAGTACGGGAGAAACACCATTTTCACTGGTATATGGAGCTGAAGCCTTGATCCCAGTCGAGATAGGGGAGCCGAGCACGAGATATACACAAGCAACCGAGGAATCCAATGAAGAAGAAATGCGAATAAACTTAGATTTACTTGAAGAAAGGAGGGAAGCTGCGTTAATAAGAATGGCAGCACAAAAACATGTTATGGAACGATATTATAATTGGAAAGCTCGCCTAAGATACTTCAAGATTGGGGACTTGTACTCAAAAAGGTTTTTCAATCCACGAGAGCGGCTAACGCGGGAAAGTTAAGTCCAACTTGGGAAGGACCTTATAAGATTCAAGGTATCGCAGGAAAGGGAGCATACGGCTGGAAATAATGGATGGTAAGATTTTACCTTCACATTGGAATGCCGTTCATCTGAAGAGATATTATNCCTTGACGGAAGAGTTTCGGAGAATAAAGATGAGTTAAATGAAAGAAAGTAAAAGGCATGCCAACCATGTTGGCCAAATGCCTCAAACAAGCAACTGCCCTCCACACGATAGGGCCAATTTGACCTAAGCAAACATCGAAAAAATGATAGACTTCGAGGATAACCGGGTCAATAGGAGGTTTGAAATTCAAAGTAAAAGGGTATGTATATACGAAAGAAAACCCCATTAAATAAGAAGTGATTCTTTGGTTTGCATTAGGGATTATAATGGAAAAATCAGGACTCCAGTGGCAATCCCTACGAACCACGAAAATTAAACCTTTAGTGATCTGAGTTGGGTAAATATCAGCACGATCTAAAGAAGACATAGAAGAAACTTGGTTTCTAATAAACTCTCTATCATTGTAGAAAGATAGTTCAGCGGGAACAATCTCATCTACCAAAGGTTCACGAAGAGGTTCAGTGGGTTCTTTACCTCTAGATGAAGACCTTTGAGAAAGAGAACCTCTGGTTCTAGAAGGGGGTGTAGAACTTGTTGAAGGAAGAGAAGTGCCTCGCGATGATGAGGACCCTAAACTACGAAGTCTACCTCCTCTCCTACTCCTAACATGAGCAAGAGGAAGGTTGCCAACGATGGGAACTCTTCTAGGGTTAGGGTTTGAAGAAGACATCGTGGTAAGAGGAAGAAGGAAACAAGAATTGAATGTTCTAAAACTTTTTATGAGACAAACAAAGGTGAAAAAAAAGTATATTTATACTCAGAAGCAACTGTCAAAGGAAAATGTGTAATGATGGAAACGTCATAATGAGAACTGTCATTTCGTAATTGATGAAGCCGTAAAAAAGCCTTAAAAATGTTGAAAAGTTGCAGAACCAACCAGGAGATGCCACGTGTTGCGAACACTAAATGGAAGTGACAAACGAAGCGTCAGTTCCAAAGAAGAATTAATGGCGGCAAATATTCGCGCTTTAATAAAATTTACTTCCCAAATATTCTATTGATGAATAAATGGCAATTGGGGGGACTATCTGTATTGGAAAAAATTAAGTTCATATATAGAATTGATTAAAAATTGACATGCCACGACACGTAGACTGGTCAAAGGATGACAATTGGCAAAGAATAGTTAAAGAGGCACGAGCTACAACATGCACGGGCAGGAATTCAAGAGATTCAAGAAAGATAAATGCTCGGACCTCTTTATGATCGAAGGTCGAGCTAAGAGAATGAACCTGATAGCAGAAAAGGGTATAGATACGTATTGTCAGTAATCAATAGGCATTAATTACGGAAAACGTTAGGGAATCTGTACTAAATCAAAATATGATTACCATTTATAACGTTACATTAAATGCCATTGATTGTCAATAATGGCTCTATTATGACAGAAACAAAACGTATTACCTAGAGATAGCTATAAAAGGAAAAGCTGATCATTTGTAAGGACACGAAATCTAATTGCAATATACTGATCTATTTTATTTCTTACAGCTTTTTAAAGTCTAATTTCTTTTTTATTTAATTATCAGTTAACCCGATTTACT
>NW_017674525.1:0-4833 GCF_001879085.1 Nicotiana attenuata
GTGCATGGATCCTGTTGGCCCAAGAACAGGTGAAGTTTTGAAGAATGACAAATGAACTCAGTCATGGACCAGGTCCATCGTGTGAAGCACAGTCATGATCAACCCATACATGTGAGATGCACGGGAAGGAGATTAGTCCTACTGATCACGCAACAATATCTCCTGATCTGATCGAACAGGTTGCATATTGGATAAGGGGAGAAAGTCTCCTTATATGAAGAGAACACAATCCGGATAAAGATAGTGTTGGAGTTTGAGATCTTCAAGGACTCAACGACGATAGAAGATCAGCAATTGAGTCCCAATCAAACTCTGATTACTGACCTATTATAAGACGGTGATTGTTCTCTTTTGCAGGTATTGCACATACGCAGAAGTTAAACAAAATTGAGAGCAAAAGAGCAAGGCGATTTTGCGAGCAATTTATGTGAGATTTGAGTGTGCACTCCTGAAGCTACTTGAACGAGATAGAAGAATCAGTTCCATTGTGTATTTCTTTTATTTTAGTTCAGTTGTAGTAGGTGGTTTAAAGTTGTACCTTTCAGCTTTCATAGAAGCAATTGTATTAGGTACTTAGAGTGTTCAAGTTATAAGCTAACTTAAAGTTGTCACAACAGTTTAGGCTGTGTGCTACATCGGGATTAGAGTTAGTCCTTAGGTTTACAAAGAGTTTTTGTAAATGCTGTTTTGTCTCAGTGATATTAGTGGAAGTTTTGGAAAATCCTACTAAGTAGTATGTCGTGGTTTTTTCACCTTTTGAGCCAGGTGTTTTCCACGTAAAAATCTCTGTGTTCTTTATTTTATGTACTTATTATTTCGCAAATAGTAGTAGTTTGTACACCTAGAAGAACCAGGTTCTTCTAGAGCGAAAATTGGTTACCACGCAAATCACCCCCCCTCTTGTGTGGTATTGACGTTTAGAACATCAATTGGTATCAGAGCGGGTTATCCTTGAAGAGGTTAACACCTTAGGAAAAGATCAAGATGAGTGCACCACCTGGGAACTGGGAAGGGCAATCCACTGCTAGGCCTTCACTCTTCAATGGTCAGTATATTCCTGGTGGAAGAACATGATGAGAGATCATATCATAGGAGAGGACTATGAACTCTGGGACATAGTCACTGATGGTCCTTTGGCAACTACAAAGAAGAATGAGGAAGGAGTGGATGTGCCAAAGACAAGAGCTGACTGCACTGCTGAAGATTTGAAGAAATGAGAGAAGAATGCCAAGGCCAAGAAATGGCTTGTGTGTGGACTAGGTCCAGATAAGTACAGTAGAATTCAAAGCTATACCACTGCTAAGGAAATCTGGGACACTTTGCAAGTGGCTCATGAAGGAACACCTCAAGTGAAGAGGTCCAGAGGAACACTGCTGTATTCTCAATATGAGAATTTCACCATGAAGGAAGGAGAAACCATCCAAGAGATGTATACATGTTCACAACACTGACAAATGAACTTAAGTCTCTTGGAAGGATTATCCTTGAAGAAGACAAAGTTGAGAAGATTTTAACAAGGGTTCTGCCAGTCTCTTGGGAAAGCAAAATCACTGTTATTCAGGAATCATAGAACATCGCCACCCTTAAGCTGGATGAACTAATTGGAAACCTTACTGCCTATGAACTCAGAAGGCAAACCATGAAAATGGATGCACCCAAGAAAGAAAGAAGTCTGGCTCTTAGAATTGCTGAAGGTTCAGATCTGGACGATGAGGAAATGGATATGATCACAAGAGATTTCAAAAAGTACTTGATGAGAGGAAAGGGTTCTTCAAGAGGTACAACCTTCAACAAACCAAGGGCTCCTGAGAAACAGACCAATGAGGGTTGCTACAAATATGGTAAGACTGATCACATGATCAAGAATTGCCCTCAATGGGAAATTGAGTGGAAGAAGGAAAGAGCTGAACGAAGGAACATGTTCAACCAAAAAGAAACAAAGGATCAACAAAGGCTATGGTTGCTGCCTGGGGAGAAACATCAAATGAGGACTCAGAAGATGAAGCTGGAGACGAACAAGCACTTATGGCCATCGGAGAATCAGATGATGAACAAGAGGTAAGTATTCTTCATCTCAAAGACAAGATTAAATTCCTGTCTAAAGAAAGGTTGTCTGAGCTACTGCTAGACTTCATTGATGAGTCCGAGATAATTAACAATGAGAAGGAAGAACTGTCTAGGGAATGTGTGTTCCTAAAAGCCAAGTGCAAAAATCTAGAGTCTAGGGCTAATGAGAGTGAAAGTAAAAATGCTGAGTTGAAGAACCAGGTTCTTGAACTTGACACTAGTGTCCGAGAACTTAGGTCTGAGAACTTAAAACTGAAATTAGGAACAGGAAAGAAGAAAGCTGATCACACACATCTCACCCTAGAAGAAAACTTAGGAAAAATGAAGGATGAGTTGTACAAGAAGGATGAGCAGATAAGAGTATTAAAAGAAGATCTAGGGAAAGTAAAACATGAACTACAGAACTTGCAAATGGAACAAGGCTTCTGATGTACTCTCCTGGCTACAAGAACATCACAGTAGCAACAAAAGAGGACTTGGCTATGGGACTCAAGCACCTAAGTGGGATCCTAAAAGCAAGTACCTCACTCTTCCTGAGAACAAAATCTGCACACACTGTGGCAAGACTGGACATTATAAAAATGAATGTAATGCAAAAGAAAAGACCAGTCAAAAGAACAAAGCTTTTGTTCAAGAAAAAATAGGCTGCTTGGATGGGCTAGAAGGAATCTAACTTATCCCTTTGCCTATAGAAAGGGACCCAAACTAGTTTAGGTTCCTAAGACTAACCCCTAATTTCTTTTTGCAGGTCCAAGTGAAGGGAAGTAGCCAAATATGGTACATGGATAGTGGCTGCTCAAAACATATGACTGGAAGCAAGAACCAGTTTCTTTCACTTGAGGACCTAAAGGGAGGTAGTGTCTCCTTTGGAAATGGGAAGAAAGGTGAGATTATTGGGGTTGGAAAGGTAGGTAAGATAGACTCTCACTCCATTGAGAATGTCTACTTGATAGATGGCTTGAAATACAGCATGATCAGTGTGTCACAACTGTGTGACAGAGGTAACCTTGTAGCATTCACCTCTACAAAATGCTTTGTGATTAACCTTACCACTGACAAGATTGTTTTGCAGGTAAAAAGAGTTAACAATATTTACATTGTAGATTTGTCTACTCTCTCAGAAAATGAACTAACCTGCCTAAGTGTGCTGGATAATGATCCCCTCTTGTGGCACAAAAGACTTGGTCATGCCAGTTTGAATCAGCTAAACAAATTAGTCTCTAAGGACTTGGTGATAGGGTTACCTAACATCAAGTTCAAGGAAGACAAAGTTTGTGAGGCCTGTGCAAGGGGGAAGCAGGTAAGATCATCCTTCAAAAGCAAGAAATGGTAAGCACAACCAAGTCATTGGAACTGGTCCATATGGATCTCTGTGGTCCAATGAGAACCATGAGCAGAGGTGGAAAGAAATATGTAATGGTACTTGTTGATGATTATTCTAGATTTACCTGGGTACTATTTCTAACATCTAAAGATGAAGCATTTGACATGTTTACTGCCTTTGTTAGAAAAACTCAGAAATAATTAGGAAATCAACTTGCATCTATTAGGTCTGATCATGGAACTGAATTTGAAAATGCTAAGTTTGCTGAATTCTGTGATGAAAATGGTATAGATCATAACTTTTCTACCCGTTGGACTCCTCAACAAAATGGAGTAGTTGAAAGAAAGAACAGGACTCTTGAAGACATGGCTAGGACTATGCTTCTTTCTAGTAAGCTGACCCATAGCTTCTGGGCAGAGGCTGTAAACACTGCATGTTACATTATAAATAGATGCATGACTAGACCTCTTGTAGAGAAGAGTCTCTATGAGTTACTTAAAGGGAGAAAACCAAATACATCCCATCTTAGGGCATTTGGATGTAAGTGCTTTGTGCACAATAATGGAAAAGACTCTCTAGGTAAGTTTGATCCCAGAAGTGATGAGGGAGTATTCTTGGGATATTCTTCACATAGCAAAGCATATAAAGTGTTCAATAAAAGAACTTTGTGTGTAGAAGAAAGTGTGCATGTAGTATTTGATGAAACTAACATTCTTTATGAGAGACAGGAACATGAAGATGAAGCCATTGGATTGGTAAAGGATTTGACTGAAGCCTCAGCACAAGTCAAAGTGGCAGTAAAAGAAGGAACAGGTGATGAAACAGGTTCTTCTATTTAGGGCTGTGAGCATGTGATTTTTGCCTCGCACGAATTACTCCTACAGATTTCTTAGATTTAGGATTTTTCTTTTAATTGTTTAATTTGTAGGAATTAATTGCATAATTTTCATGTTTATTTGCATTTTACTGTGTTTTTTTTAATTTAACGTGAATTCATAAAAAATACAAAAATACGCATTGCATTTGCATTTAGGATTTAATTCTATATGTTTTAGATTAATTAGTAATTAGGGTTTTACAAAAATACAAAAAAATCACAGAAAATGATTTATTTAATTCTAGCTTTGAATTTTGTTCAGTTGTCACTTAAATTGGTTTTTAATTAATTTGTGTTGGTTATTAATTAGAGCTTAATATAGTTGGGTAGGTTAATTTAGTTTTTAGAGTTAATTTAGATTTTTTGTTTTAATTTGAAAAGAAAAAGAAAAGAAAAATGGTTCCTTAATAAAAGACCCGAATTTGGGCCAAATACACCCCAAGCCCAAACCTTTGCACATCTGAAACCCGTCCAAACCCAGTCCAATCTCACCCGGTCCAGTCCCCAGAACATTAAAACGACGTCGTTTGGGCTCATTCAATCAGGACCGTCGAGGTTTCTTGAT